>NC_056731.1:342585460-342590460 GCF_019279795.1 Protopterus annectens | reverse complement strand
GAACATCTGTGCACATGTGGCTGGAGAGTACTGCAGGGTTCCACCAGATATAGCAAGGCAGTAGAACTGTGACTTCAGCAACCCAAACACACACTCTATGATGTACCTAGTTTGTGCGTGTGCTTCATTATGACTTTCTTCGGTAGGTGTGTATGTATTTCTGATGGGTGTCATCATCCACAGTTCCAGTGCATAGCCAGCATCCCCCAATAGATGGTCATATGGGATGTTCCCCCCTGGCAAACATCTGGTACAGCTGTGATGCGTGCCAGATATAGGAGTCATGATAACTGCCAGGGTTGCCAGCACACACACACTCATGATAATACTATGGGCATTGCACATGACGTGGCAGTTGATGGAGTGATATCCCTTGCAGCTGATGTAGACTCTACCCTCCTCACCGGGCAGTGCTTTGATGTGGACATGAGTGCAGTCTATGGCACCCAGTGCCTCAGGGTAGTGTGCTACATGGTGGAAGAAATGCATACTGCTGGCCCTCTCTTCAGGGGTGTGGGGTAAATAAATGTGCTCACTGGCATGTGTTTGCATGGCAGCCAGGAACTGGAGGAATATCCTGGATGCAGACACCTGTGAGACCCCCATTATGTCCCCAGTTGGTCTTTGAAAAGTACCTGTAGCTAGTATTCTAAGGGCTACACATACCTTTGTTTCCACTGGGATGGCTTCCCCTCTGTTGGCTCTGAGTCTAAGTTGAGGGCAACAAAGCTCAGTGAGTTCTTGTAGTATTTCCCTGTCCACCCTGTAGCACTCTACAAATCTCCAGCTCATGTAGCTCCTGGAAGGTTACCTTGGGCCTAAACACTCTTCTCCTTCTCAGTCTAGGCCTATTGTCGGCAACAGCATCAGCACTGCCCTCAGCCTTTAGCACATACAGATGTAGCAGAGCAGCAGCAGCCCCTAGCCTTCTGTCAGTTAAAATTCCCAAGTCTTCACTCCAATGGTACAGAGTATGGGTGAAAACTCAGATTGTAAGGTGTATGCATACTTTATAGTGCTGTGCTGCAGATGCAGCCTAACTATGATGCATTCCACCTTCCAGGTATATCAATGACGGGTTTGAATGGCCCAGTGTCAGTTGAACAGGGCTTAGCAGGAATTTAGACATGACTGGTTTTCCCAGGCTATTTCCTTTTTTTTTTTAAATGCCTTCCCTGCCAAGCACTGTGGCATGGCGTGCAAACCCGCAGCACTGGTATAAACACTGCTCAGCAGTCTGGACACAACCCCATGCATGGGCACACTCAACATAGCTTAAACCAGCTAAAACATGTGCCCCCCCAGCTAAACAAAGCAGCAGCAGCAGTGGGCACACTCCCTTACTTAGCTGAGTGGCACACCACACAAATGGGCACCGGTGAGCTCCAATCTGCTTAAACATATTGTGAAACAACCCCTTTTGATGTCAGTTAGCTGTTCTGCAGACACCAACATAGTTCTGAAGCTACATGGGTTTTATCTGCAGGCACAGTGGCCCATATTTGCTATTCAGTAACCCCAGCTCATTTGCATACAGTTCCTTGCACATAACCTGGATACTTCACTATTCCAGGACCTGCCTCCTTAGCAACCACTGATATCTACCATTGTACATACTGCATGCAGGGCCCTATAATGCATTATTCTCACTTATGTCATGTTTTTACTTTTTAACATTTCCAATAATTTTTTTTGCATAACGGCATTTTGCTGAACTCCACACAAACATAATATGGGTAGTAAAAAAATTATTTATTTTACATTATTTTGCATTACTTTTTGGACTCACAGGGCATAGTTTGCACATAGCTGTGCCTACTGTGACATTTCTGACCTTCTAATTGGGCTGTTACAAACCCTCTTCAATTTTTACATTTCTGTACACAGAAATTTTCCGTGTACACATCTAACATCAACATGTGTCCTGCACGGATGCCTGTCTGCTTGCTGGATCACAAAATAACCTCATCTGCATGCAGTTCACTTGCTTATGAGGTGATCTACATTCCACTGACACTTCTATGTGTGCAAGCTCATGCACACCTCTCTGCTCTGTTTACTGGATCACAGGGAGCCTTACTTCTGTGTTAGCTCCATGCCACAATCCCTACACAGAAAATCCATTCATGTAGGCTGTATTGAATTCCCCCCAAGTGCTTTCATCTTGTAAATAACACAACAGACTTCATCAGCGTTCATAAACTGTAACATCATTGGTACTTATATAGGCACAACTCACCAATGAAATAAATATTCCAATTAGCCATCTTAAAGGCTTAAAGCCATGATAGTCAACAATATTTAAATAGTTACAAATACTAAAAATCCTAAAAATGATAATGTTAAAAAAACATGAAACTTCAAAGTTAAAACCAGTAATAAAAATTTACACTGTTCTTATATTAATTAAATAAATAGGATCATTTGAAATACAACATTTATTTAAAGTTGATGCTGTGACCTTGTTAGCCAATAATGAACCACAAAGGTTTAACCAAAATTTTGGCTTTTTACAAACCTGTGCTCTTCCCTTCAAAACACATGCTATTGACAATGCTTCATTAGTACCTGGTGCTACTGAGGCATTTAGCCTCACTGGCCAGGTTAATTCCTTGAATTCTAATAATAACTATAGCTCACCTTTAAAAGGTTCCACGACAACACTGTCAATGACAAAGAATATATATTTTTTAAATTAAAACATGCAATAGAATGCCTATATAGGCTGCTAGTAGCCTTCCTCTTCTTAATATTATACAATTTTTGTCCGTACCCTTTCTGTTAACTTGCTAATGGTTTTCCCCACATAAAAACTGTCACATGTCTTACAGGTTGCCAAATAAACCACATATGATGTACTGCAGTTACATTTACTTTATTTCTCCTACTATCCACATCTTTTTCTGCCAAGGACTTAATATTCCTACTTTTACTATACACCATCACTGGGGATTGTCTAACCATTCATCCATCATTCCCTTCCAAAGAATCAATATATCATCTAAATATCTAAAGTACCCATGCACTATAGATAGAAACTCTGGGGTACAAACATAACTCTCCTCCCATCTAGCTAATTCATATGTAGGGGTACAAGCAGCACCCATTGCCACCACAGATATTTGATGAAAAAATTCTCCTTCACAGCATCCACTATATCTATTTTAAAATTGGGAATAAATGTAAACCCTTTCTGAAGCAAAGACATACATGCACCAGAAAACACTACATCAGATAACTTAAAAATATGAAACTTGTCTACCTGTACATATCCCTTTTTTATCTGTTTGACATTCAGAAAGACTGGCCAGCTAGAGGAACAACAACTCAACCGTGGCCCTGTACCCAAGTTGAAACCCCAATGATGGGACAATTATTCAAAATCTCAGGGGAGGGGCAGGGGTATGTACAGGGGCACTTGAAGTGTATTTGTGGTTGTGACAAGACTGTTGAAACACCATATGTAGACAAGTTTCATATAGATTTAAAGATGACCTGAGCCACAAAGAAAGATTGAGCCTCAGATCTTTAACATCAGACAGAAGTATTAGAAACCAGACAAGGGTGGGAGAGTGGTGTTTAGGAGTAGTATTGATTATTCAGCAAAGATGCATCAGCTTTTGTCTAATGACAATATTTACCATTGTATGTCTATTAGTGAGACCAATGTTGTCTTCCCAAACTAGATTTTTTTTTCTTTTAAATATTGTTATGCAAGGAGAATTATATCGGGATGCTTGGGAATACCTGAATGCACTTAAGCCAAAAATAGCTTCCATATTCAGTATTCCCAAGTTTCATAAATCATCTACTTATCCACCACTTAGACCAATTGTGGGAGAATTATATCAGGATGCTTGGGAATACCTGAATGTGCTTAAGCTAAAAATAGCTTCCATATTCAGTATTCCCAAGTTTCATAAATCATCTACTTATCCACCACTTAGACCTATTGTGTCAGCAATGGGGGTCTAAGATAAAACTTTTAGGCAAATATATTGATTTATATTGTAAAGATGTGTTGAAGGTTAAAAAGCATATTTTTAAAGACTCATGACACTTTTTTTGGAAATGCTTAATAATATTCCTTTTGATGAGAATATTATATTTATTTCAGTAGATGTTATTGATTTGTTTTCTATTATCCTGCACAGTGTTGGAGTTGAATGTTTTTTTACATTTTTGTCCAATAGTGTAAGAATTACTACACAAGATGTACATACTATAACCTCCCTTTTGGAAATGGTCCTTACTAACATTTCATTCATTTCGAAGGAGAATTTTTTCATCAAATATCTGGGGTGGCAATGGGTGCTGCTTGTGCCCCTACATATGTTAATATTGTATTAGCTAGATGGGAGGAGAGTCATGTTTTTACCCCAAATTTTCTATCTGAAGTGCATGGGTACTTTAGATATTTAGATGATATATTACTTCTTTGGAAGGCAACGATGAATGAATAGTTTGAAACCCTTACTAAGTGAGAAACGTCTACAACTTTTTAAAAAAAATTACATATGTTATAGGTATGGATAGAATAAACTATCTGGACATTAATCTGGAGAAAAATGTCCATATATATATATATATATATATATATATATATATATATAGATATAGATATATATATAGGAAGGCTAACTTCTCTAACAGTTCTTTGCACTTCCAAAGTTGTAGTTATTATTAGAATTCAAGGAATTAACCTGACAAGTGAGGCTCTATGCCTCAGTAGCACCAGGTATTAATGAAGCATTGTCAGTGGTGTGTGTTTTGAAGAGAAGAACACAAGTTTTGTGAAAAGCCAAATTTTGGTTAAACCTTTGAGGTTCATTTCTAGGTAACAAGGACACAGCATCAACTTTAAATAAATATTTGCGTATTTCAAAAGTTGCTATTCATTTAATTAATATAAGAACAGTGGAAATTTGCATTACTAGTTTTAACTTCGAAGTTTCAAAAAAAAAATTTAAGATTATCAATTTTTAGGATTTTTAGAATTT
>NC_056731.1:342570460-342580460 GCF_019279795.1 Protopterus annectens | reverse complement strand
TGCTTAGGAATGTGAGGGTCAGGTAGTAACGTTAAGGACAAACAAGACAGACAAAAATGGTGATGGACACAAGAGGATGGGGGAACAGAGTGATTGGGTAGGGGACATCAGAGGTACACCTACATCAAGCTTGAGAATGGTGATAATCTAGTCCTACCCTCAGAACTATCATCACTGTCTCCATTCTCAGTTTCCTGTATCATTGCTCATTTTGGCATCATCTTGTCAATGTGACACACCACCTTTCTGACATAGCTGATTCTGGCATTGAGCCCATTTTCCATTATACCCTCCACCAGTCCTGTCAGCTCTTGCGGGGGGGGGTGACAAAATCACCACCTCCACTACTATTATTCCAGCTGCCAGGGTAGAGCTACCTGATGCAGATTGGGCAGGTAGGGCAGGGATTGTGGAGGCAGCACTGACAGCTTTGAACCCTAAAGTGCTGGGTCTTGGTGCTGCAATGTGTGGAGGGATGGCTAGCCAGTCTGCAGTGGTTGGTCTACCTCTCCATGCTCCATGTCAGTTTTTTAAGCAGAAATGTATGAGAACAGAACATTTTTAAGCCATATGAAATATTCCCCTCCCCTGCCAAAAAAATATGAAAGAGAGAAAAGGATGGGGTGAGACAAAAAAAGAGACAGACTTAGATCCATGGCATATCACATGAGTATATGATGTCAGAAAATTCACAGTTATAATTATCCAGTCTATACACCTTTGCCACATCCAGGTATGATGGGAAGGTCTTACTCTGTTGTACCATTAATAAATTGCACTGCTATGATATCAGAGATGCAACTATTTATTCCAGTGTTGACATACTGCATGCAATTACAATACTTACTAGGGTTACAGTAAGACCTGATGCATATATGCCCCCTGCCTCACAGAGGCAATTTAACCTCTCTAGGTGTGCCTCGCGGTTCGCTGCAATGTGTTCAGTAGCTGTACAACAGAGAAGAAGAGTCATGAAAGGATTTTGAATACCAGTCTTGACTGTGTCCTCCATTCTATAGCATTTAATACTGATGGGTTAGTATACTTACACAACTGAGAGATGGCAGCAGTTCTAAACTCATCCTCCCATCAACTAAGGAGGACCTTCTTGAGCCATTTCAGGTCACTGTAGTGGTGACGTAATTTCTCTACAGTACATTGTTGGACACATTGATGTCTCTCTAACCAGGCTGAGTAAGGAGAAAGTCACAGTCACTTGCTTATCAGGGGCCAGGATCTGCCACATTATGCACACACTCAGGTCACTGGACCAAAAGTACCATTATGATTCAGTCATAATCCCTGTGGGTGTAAATGACCTGAGATGCACTTCCCTAGACTATATGGAGAGAAATATAATGGAGGCCTCAGAATATGTGTCCCAGGCTGGTATGAGCCTAGTACTGAGCAGAATTTTACCTTCTACAAGGATGATTCCACCATACAAACAGAAAATGACCGATGTTAATAATTGGCTTACTTTCTGGCATTATTCTAAGGGGGTGCAATATTTGTCAGCATGGAAGATGATGGTCAATAGACCATGTTGCTTTGCCAGGGATGGTCTGCACCTCTCCCCTCTAGACTGTAGAATATGAACTAAAACATTGTACCCCATAGTACCTTTTTAGGCAATGCCAAACTGAAAATACTTCTGGCGTAGCAAATCAAAACCAAGAAAATCTAAATGGGTTACTGCTTAGTCCTAGGAGTCTAAATAAAAAATTCCACCCCTACTCACCGTAGAGAATGCTGATGTCTATGTGGTCACTGAGACATGGTTTAAATCCATGGATAGCACACTGGCAGTGCAAGGCTATAATGCCTTCCACACATTTAGACTAGCTACTACACAGACAGTGAATAAAGGTGGAGGTGATTCGATGTACATCGAAAATAAATATACCTAAATGCTGGTCAAACAGGACAATACACTTGAGCTTCTCCATGTTCAAATAACCAAAGACAAAATACCAACACTTCCTTGCAAGCTATAGGTCCCCTCTATCACCCAGGAAACTCATAGCACGTATTTAAACATAATGGAAACACTCACCATCCAACCCAATACCGTATTCATTGGTGACTTTAATTACCCCACTATTAACTAGGAAATGTATACGAAACCAAACATGTAGGCACAGAGATTCCTGGATTTTGTAAACACAAATTCCCTGGACAAGATTGTCAATACACTGACCAGGGGTGCAAACATACTGGATCTGGTCCTCACTAATATGGGAGAGTGATGCATGCCCCCAAGTGCAGTGTTTTCCTGGTAAGATCAGACCACAAAATGGTCTCCTTTGAAGTAAAAATAAAACCTGGAACCCCAGCTAACTCTGTAATGTTCAAAAAGTACTCTAAACTAACATCCTACTATTAATTTATTTACTTATATTTATTATTTTACTTTTGTTGACCAGGAAAATCCATCTGGATTAATGTCCATTTTCAGTAAAGGCCTGGGGAAAAAAAGTTCCACAGTTAAATTCAAGCAACATAAACTGATAAAATGGCAAAATTTCAAACCCCTATAAATCCTGAGAACACTGCTGCCTACACAGAAGATTTAACACAAGCCCTATACAAGCATGTTAATAGCTGTATAGAGGCAGCAGTAGCTGTACCCACCAGGAAGAAGTACAGAACTAACTTAAAAAGCAAGCACCCTGGTGGAATTACAATATCACTAGGCTGTATAACAGGAGGAAGAAAAGCATGGCAAAAATTAGGAGGTGTAGTACCCAGCAGGATAGAAACACTCTCATCAAACTAAACAAACAACTCAGAGTACAAATAAAGTCTACCAAAGCTAAATTTGAGGTAATTATGGCCTCCCAGGCCAAGGAACACCATAAACCATTCTTTAGCTATGTCCGCAACCTCAAAGGCAGTATACAATTGTGCACAAGCTCATTGTTAATGCAGCCACCTATACTGAGCCAGAAGATCTAGCAAATCTACTGGCTGACAAACTCAGCTCCAACTTTACCCCCCTCTCCCCTCAACCTCCCATCAGGAAATACCATCAAATATAACTCCACCTAATATCACTAGGAAACAGGTTCTTAATTCTCTCTCTAAGGCCAAGAACACTGCATCAATGGGCTCAGACAATATCCCAGGATGCCTTCTAAATATCAAGAAATATGACCTATCAGGCTCTCTGGAATTGCTGTTTAACTGTAGCCTCCAAACAGGTTTCATGCCTCATGATTGGAGAATAGCAACAGTCATCCCGCTGCACAAAAGTAGGCCTTCTACAGACCCTGGCATCCACAGACCCATAAGTCTCACTATTTTCATATGTAAAACTGTAGAAATAATTATCATGGAAATGATCAGTAATGACATAGGAAACCTCCAGACACTGGACCCAGCCCAATTTGGTTTCATCAAGGGCAGATCATGCCTACTCAACCTAGTGGGCTCCTTGAGAAGGTCACCAAAGCAATAGATGAGGGCAAAATGGTTAACACTGCCTACCTTCACCTGACCAAGGCATTTGACACAATACTCCACTCAGGTTTGTTGACAAGCTCAAGAGGTTAGGTGTAAACCCTTATGTCACCTGGTGGATAGCCATCTGGCTCACAAACATGACCCAGAAAGTTAGAATTGGGGAGTCTACAAATTTTTGGCATTTAATTCTCTGAAGTCAAGGACAATGTCATTGTCCTCTGCCTGACTAAATTTGCAGATGATTGAAATTAGGAGCAGTCATAAAATCCCCCACTGACACACATGTTCTCCAGGAAGGGCTGACAGAGACAAATAATAAGTGTCAGAGCCACAGACTAAAACTAAATGACAAGAAATGCATAATAGTATCCTTCAGAAAGTCATCCACCCCTGGTTACTATAATATTGACAACACACCCCTAAGGGTTGACCAGCAGTCAGAAACTTGAGAACACATGTAGACAGTAATCTATTCTTGGACCATCACATGTCTGCAGTAGTGAGGAAATCATTCTATGTTGTGTTATAAACAAACGTATGGTGTCTAGGTCCAAGGAAGTCATAGCTCCACTGTGTCCTGCATTCATCAGACTTATCGTTGAGTACAATGCCTCCTGTGGTATGTACCTAACCAGGCACATCCAACAACTAGAACGTCCAAAGAGGTTCCTCGTGGAAAGACTACAGGGAATAAGTAACATTTCCTATGCAGACTGCCTCAAGGTCATAAACCTAGATTCTGTCTCCTACAGGGTGTTGAGGGGTGATCTATGTCTGGCATACATGGCATTGTCAGACCCCACCCTGATGGACCCTCCTGATGGACCTCCTGCACATCTGTAAAACAAACATCACCAGAATTGCCTGTTCTAAAGACTTAAACTTGTCTGTGATATATATATATATATATATATATATATATATATATATCCCCTTCAAAACATTGAATGGTCATAACATCTAAGCTCAGAACACTGAGACCATAACACCTAAAACCCATAAAGTCTAAAACTCATAACATCGAATTTCATAACATTGAAACTCTGCATCACAACTTCAAAACCTACAAATCCCATATAAATAACATCCCCTCCACCTAAAACAACGCTAAAGTAGTAAACGCACTCTGTACTACATTTCTGCAGGGGGGCAAGCCCCTCTGCACCCCCCCATGTGGGGGTCTCCACCTCCCACACCCTCCCCCTGGTAAATTAAATATACCAACTCCGAGATTGCACTACAGTGGGGGGATAGAGGGGTAAAGTTGGAGCTGAGTTTGTTGGCCAGTAGATTTGCTAGATCTTCTGGCTCAGTATAGGTGGTTCCATTAACTATGAGCTTGTGCACAATTGTGTACTGCCTTTGAGGTTGCGGACATAGCTAAAGAAATGTTATGGGTTTTAGACATTATGAGTTTTAGATGTTATGGTCTCAATGTTTTGACCTTCGATGTTATGAACTTTAGATGTTTTGAAGGGGATCTATATATATATATATATATATATATACATATATATATATATATATATATATATATATATATATATATATATATATATATATATATAGGACCTGCTGGAGAGAGAGGTATGTCTCCCAGAGATTACCTCTTCTCTGGAACAGACTCCCCATCTATGTGAAGCAAGTTCCTCCCTAACCCAATTCAAGTGTAATTTGGTCAATTGGATGGAGAACAGGAAATTCATCCCTGGTTTAATGCTTTTGACTCTAATAGACACAGGTAGCCTGTAAATGGTTCATCTCACAGGCCTCTTCTTGGAAATGGTTCATCTCCCAAGCCTCGGCTTATGCTTCTCAACGGTGCCAGAACTTGTCAGAGAACTGGGATGCATGGCTAGGCTTAAAAAGGCCCTTGTAGTCATTAATCTGGTACAGACGTATGAGCCTGTATCCATACTGTAGTATGTTATAATGCAGAAAAATCTAGGATAATAGTTTCCGATAAATTTTCAGAAACAGCTTTTCATAAGCTTGGAAATTTTATGTCCTAGACATATAGTGTCAGCACCACATTTGTTCAGAAGACTTGAGCATTCATGCAATGGCAAGAAATTCCTTTCTGAATACTTAATTATTTAAATATTTACAAAAACTATGCAATGTTATCCCTATTTGAATAAGTATAAAACTCATATGCCACAAGCTGTACAAGTTACAGTGCAAGTATCCATAACACTTTTATCTAGTATCATCTAAGGTTACAATAATGCCACTAAATCAGTTGCTTTGGAAACATTAATGTACATATGGAAATGCTGCATATTTTCATAATTTGTTGCAAAAAAAGAAACTAGGAATATTATTCCCATAGGGCATGACAGGTGAATAGTGACAATGCATTTTTCTGTCTCGTACCATGACATTCTATACTATTCGCTTCAGTAATATGCAGACTGCACAGTTCAGGAGCAAGAAAAAAAGAAACATCTTCCACAGTTGAGGACCAAACAAAAAATAAAGGTCATCTGAGTTTAATAACTGTAGAAAATGTCTTGTACTTATACGAGCTTCTTGCTACAGTCACCCACAATGCAAACAAAGGAACATTTTCATTTATGCAATCACAACATCCAACAGGGCTCCTTAAATGAATGCCAGCACTGTGCTCACATCTGATAGGAAACTGTCTACTAATCACTCCCTCTATGCACAAGTGCTGCCACCCTTTCAGCCTACCCTTGTTACGGTACTGCACATTGTCTGTTACAATAACAGTTAACAGTATATAAATATATTTTAAATGACTAATTAACTCTCCTTTCTGTATCTTTTAGCAAACACATCTAGTTGTATTTATTATAATGAAAGAGGATTTACCAGCAAAATATCCTTTCTTGTTTCCATTAAATTAAACTAGTCCATTTAAGATTTTTCTTTCACTGCTATGGGAAATGCATGTCCTGTCACCTGTTATGTTTTAGCAATGAATCTGACCATGGATTTTTTATCAGATAGAGCATGCTGTAGGCTCTGTGTCATCTTTGTCTGTGCGAGACTGCATATATTTTAATGTATATTGTGGGAATTTGTATAGGATTGTATACATAAGGTTGATGTTTGCACACTTAGGGTATTATTATTGCAGAAAACACAAGGACTGTGCAGCTGCAGAGCAGTTACCACAACGGAGATTAATTGGATGCATGAGTCCTTGTAAAGATGCACCATATTGAGGAGGAATATTATTTTTGATAAGAAGGTAGTTAATGATCTGTTTTCTTTAGTTTAGATGGGTCTATATTAGAACATCGAAGTATTACTACTTCGAATGTTCTAATATGGAACCCTTTGCATCGAACGCTGAAAATAGCGAAGCTGCAGAATATCAAATACTTTCCTAGGGAAAGTATTTGGTGGGCCGTTTCTGCAGCTTCGCTATTTCCTCGACTGTTGAGCGAAGGTTACGGACCGGGTTAAGGTAAGTGTGTGAATGAAGGTGAGTGTGCGATAGGGACCTTAGGGTTAGGGAGTGGGAAAGGTGAGTGTGCAATAGGGACTTTAGGGTTAGGGAGCTGGTAAGGTGAGTGTGCGATAGGGAGTTTAGGGTTAGGGAGCGGGTAAGGTGAGTGCGCAATAGGGACTTTAGGGTTATGGAGTGGGTAAGGTGAATGTGCGGTAGTTATGGACCTTAGGATTAGGGTTGGGTTAAGGTAAGTGGATAGCTAGTAGTGTATGTATGGTTTAGTGTAGGGTTTTGTGAAGTGTATGTGCGTGGATTATGTATTTTGGTGTGCTTGTGTTGTGTGTATGTTTGTCGGATCAGCAAATTGTTTCCCTGGGAAAAAATTCGCTGTTCTGAGTGTTCGATGTTATGTTGTTTCAAGTGAAGTGGTTCGATATTAGAACATTCGATGTAGTAATACTTCAATGTTCTGATATAGACCCAGTTTAGACAGAATGCTAATACTATGTCCAGATTAGACAATGAATATCTAGCTGAAGGCTTGTTGTGGTTTCAATGCCAGAAGTGGAATGGCTGGATTTATTGTTTTGTAGAAGGGAGGTTACTGTATTTATAAAATGTAAACTAACTTTGAAACAATGCTTTGGGAGTTATTGGTTAGGAATGGGCAGGGTTAGCTTGATTTTCTAGGAATAAGCAATGTATATACTGACTTCGAGAAGTTTTTGGATTGTTTGATTATGAATTATGGGTATTGCTATAAAAAGCTTTTTTGTCCTGTTTTATGTTTGTTATGGTTATTTAACTGCCTATATTGTTGCAGAGATATTTGAGACTTGGTTTGTAGCCATGATTTCCAGGTTTTCTATCTAAATTGCAGTGTTACTTTATTATTATTATTATTATTATTATTATTATTATTATTATTATTATTATTATTATTATTTAACCAAAGAGCTGTTTTGTTTTTAACTTTTTGGTTCTTAATGGTGCTTGCTCTGCCTGGATATTTAGGAATATTGTATTAAATGTGCCTGCTGCTTCAACAGGGGAAAGAACTTTAAGTGGAACCCAGATGATCTGGAGCAGACAGGAAGTAAAAGTGTCTTTACTGGAAGTTACCGAGGTTTCTGACTGTGTTATACTGATGAACCCTGTGGAGCATTTTGGGATATGTGATTATGCAGCTTAGCTGGTGGTCACTTAGGTTATCGAGTAGGATGCCACTTGTGGCAACATTGTTTGGGTAGATGTAAGAATCTAGTCTAGGATGGATTCTTTAGATGTGGCCTTGTTAATTCTAGTTTGAATATATATTGATCAACTGAGAGAAGCTGAATTGAATTTGCTTGGTTTTCCAGGGCTATGTTTTGCCAGTCTATGTTAGCGTATTCCAGCAAGATGTATTTCAGTCTTACATTGGCCAACATTATAGGCTCTTTCCTCTGATAAATGCAGATGCTAAGATATTCACAAGGATGTTACTAGCATGACTGAATGTCATGCTGTTAAGGCTACATGAGGAGAGATGGAATTTATGACAGAGGGGTCATTAATGTATTATGGAGCCATTTGAGAGATTTCATGCACTGAGTCAAGAGGAAAGGGAAGAAACAGTGAAGGTTTTATTACTTGTTAGCAATAAAGGTATTTGATACTGAGGGCCTTATGTTTATTAGGGAGATATTTGAGGAGGGTAATTTAGGAAGTAGTTGTATTAAGAAGGTATACATGGTGTATAATCAAAAGTTGATAAAATCATTAAATCAGTTAACTGGTTTAGATTGTCTGAAGTGGTAATGTGGAAAGCAAAGAGGCAAGGATGCCTGCTCTCATAATACTTTTTTTTTGCTAGCAAGCTGTCATAGGTACATTTAACTTGTTTACAGATGAAGGCTTGATATGGCAAAGGATATTGATGGATTGATAGCTAGAATGTTGTCAGTATTCGATGAATTTGAGAGAGTTGGAAACCAAGTACAGCAATGTATTGTCAACCATATGAATGAACAACGTATCATAAAGTCTCTTAAAATTAATAAAAAATTGAAAATCCAACCTGCAAGTGAGACATCAAACTACTAGTGAGCCACATGTTTTCAATTTTGATATTAAGTGTTTGCTGGAAGGGAGACATTTGTGTTTAAATTTATATTTTAAGTCAAATTGTGTTAGTAAAACATGTTTAGATGTGTTTATGGAGATCAAAGTGTGTGATACACTATAGGTCAGACTAGATTATATGGGTGTAAAATGTTATGTTATGGTTTGTGACACAGTGGTTTAAGGTGAGAGATATGGTGGGAAATTTGTATATGGAATGAGGTTAAGGTTAGGAGAAGTAGTAGAAAGAGCTGAAGAAAAGCATAGTGGGTAAAATAGACAACCCAATGGATGTATGAGGTATGCAAAGAGTGGGAAAATGTGAAAGGATTTGTGGAAGGTGAGGATTTGTATATGTTTTATGATGAGCTAGGATTGCACTGTTTGGTGTGTATGATGCTTTTTAGAAAGTGAGAGTTAAGAGCAAAGGTTCCAGGAGAAAAAGGGAGCTATAAGTGAAAGGTGAGTAGGATAACTATGGGATATTCAGGAGGTGGTAAGGTGTAATAGGTGGCAGCACATATGATTAGTACTGTATGAGTGTATTCAGGAAAAAAGAGTATGCGTTTGAGTAAGGTGAAGAAAAAGTAGAGACAAAGGCAATGTTATAAGAATTGTCACCCTTTGAGTTAAAAACCTGCATATTTGTCTCAACTCCAAGAATAGGAAAAACTTGGGGTCATGATCCTGGATTAACTAATTTGGTAGAATAACCCCTTTCATTAAATAATTGTTTAATGAAATTCAGTTCCTGAACAAATAATTCCAAATTAGCGGTCATTCTAGATGCCCTAATCATCTGGCCCTTTACAATTCCCTTCTTTTGACAAAAGGGGTGCTCACTAGAATAATGCAGATAAGAATTTGAAAAGGTATCCTTCTGGAATACCCCCTTCTCAGGTTACATGATTCAGTAATCCAGATTTGATAAAGACTGTAACTTCTCATCCAGTGTCAGATTTTGCCCTTTCCTTCTGGATTGTCTTTTTAGATTCCTAAATTCAGTCC
>NC_056731.1:342530460-342565460 GCF_019279795.1 Protopterus annectens | reverse complement strand
AATAACAATTCTGAAAGTGTATTGAATTTAATGAACGAGATAGTTGATGTAAACCATGGTCTTTTTGAAACATATGACCCAAATGTTAATAATTTAAATGAAAGTATTAGCTATATGAGATAAACAAGTAACAGTTTTGATTTAAAAGTAGAAAATGCTAATACTAATATTACAGTAATGAATGGCTCAATTGGTATTGAACATATGGAGAATAAAAACTGTGCAAATGTCCTGAACATGACTGATGAAAGTATTGTTCTTTTTGAAGTGAATAGTTTGGAAGCTTTTGAAATGCTTGACTCAAATGTTAACAACTTAAATGAAAATAGTTGCATGAGTGAAAAAAGTAACAGTTTTGATTTAAATGAAGAAAATGCTAATACTAATATTATAATAATGGATGGGTTAACAGGTATTGAACATATGGAGAATATAAACTGTACAAATGCCCTGAACATGACTGATGAAAGTATTGTTCTCTTTGAAATGAATAGTTTAGAAGCTAATAGTTTAATAACAAATACAAGTTTTAATAGATTTATAGAAGAAACGTATAACATCATTGACAACAACGGGGAGCAGGGGTGCAGCTAAGATTTTCAAATTTGTACTCACAGCTCGAAAACTGCTACTCCCCTCCCCAGCCAAGCTATGGCCATTCTCGTAATTCACGGTTTGCTCTTTTAGTGTCGATGAAGAGGCATTCGCTGAAATGCCTCTTCAGTAATATAATATAGATTCACTCAAACTTGGTTCCTTGAATTGAAAATGAACCTGAAAGTCAGTTCTTTGAAAAATGCAGCATGGTAGCTGGGGTAGAGGATTCATGCTTTTGTTTTCTGTAACTAAGATACAGGTTTTGAGCTTGAGTAAATTACTAACCATCTGCTACCCCTAACTAGGGTGTTTCATTCACACACACACCCCTACCTACCTCTTAGTGCAAGAAATATGGACAGAGCCTAAAATAAACAGGGACAGATATTAAATAATGCTCTCGTGAACTTAAAAAGTTGCTAGAATAACAGGATTTGTGCTAGTATGAGAAAGTTGCTAGAATAACAGGATTTGTGCTAGTATGAATTTTTCTAAAGGACATGAAGTCTGAAACTCAAGTGTCTGTCATTATTTAGCAACTTCAGCCTTCAATGATTTTCTAGAAAATCACAAAATTTATGAGGAACAGACAAAAAATATGGGGCAAAAATCTGGACATTCTGCAAAATTTGGACAGTTGAGAGGTATGCTACCTACCTGTCTCACACACACACACATACACACACACACACACACACACACACACACACACACACACACACACACAAAAAAAAATACCTCTCAACCTCTTAGAGCAACAAACTCATAAGTAAAACTGAGCCAAAGGCCCAAAAATAAGGAATTTTTTTTTAAATATTGCTCTTATAAACTTAGAAAGATAATAGAATAGTAGTAGGTCTTGCATTAGTACGAATTTTCTGAAAGGTATGAAATCTGAAACTCAAATGTCTGCCATTATTTTCTAACTTCAGTCTTTAATGATTTTCCACTAATTTGCCAGAAAAACGCAATTTTATGAAAAACAGACCAAAATGTGATGCAAAAATATAAAATTGCCAGACAATACAGCTGAGAAACTGTCAAAGAAGGGACACCATTTTAATATGAGCACAGTTAACTTGAGCAGCTGACAAAATTAGAGAATCTACATGCATTTCTGAAATAAAAGTAATGTATAACTCTGATCATTACAGTTATTTATAAAAGTAAACCCTCCACGTTTTCTTCCAAAATTGCTATTTTGCAGAGAGATTATTAGGGGGAGAGCAACATTTTGAGCCAAAATTGGGGACAGTTGAGAGATTTGGATATTCCTAATTCTATAAAGCAATTTATTTGCACATACCTCTCAACCTCTTAATGCAGGAAATTTGGACAAGGCCAAATATATTGGGGGAACATACAAACAGTACTAAAAATTGATCTTGTATAAACTTAAGATACTTGATAGAATATCAGGTCTTGCTTTAGCATGCATTTTTCTGAAGATTATGATGTCTGAAACTTAACGTTGGTCATTATTTAGTGACTTCATTCCTAAATGATTTGCCAGAAAAGTTTTATTTTGCATTTTACAGTACGAACACCAATAAATGTCTGCTAAACAAAGCAATGCAGTCTCACAATGAAACTAGACTTAGCATTAAAACTTCTCTGCCCTTGAAATTCGCATTCATTGAAACAGCATTGAAACCCACATTCAAAGAAAATACATTTTGCCAGTGGCAGATAAAGATGAACTTTGGGCTGTTTTCAAATCATAGGCCCCTTGCACATGAAACATACACGTGCTCTTTGATACACCTTCCTGATTGTATTAAATTATATTCCTTGTACAATACAGTATAGTTGTTAGAGACCATTTTAAATTTATTGTTTTGAACATTATTACAGTAACCAATGAAACAAAATGCATGCACCAATAATGACAAAACAGCCCAATTCATAACATTTCCATCATAAAAGTCTACTCAAACTTCTATAGTCCACCAGTATCAGTAAATATGCACAATCTCTGAACTAGTAAAAGCCATCTACAAAATTCCACATTAAAGAAATCTGTAACTAATGAAGAGGCTGCTGCTAGCAAACAACTTTATATTTCATGGTTTCATGGTTTCATCTACAAATAAAGTGCCTGTTGCCCTTGAGGAATAAATTGCCTATGTTGCATTAAAAACAATGATACGCTAGTAATATTGCAATAGGGAATGGATGGCAAACTGATAACAGGTTCATAGTTACTACTAGATATCTTCACCAAAACGGACTACAGCATCCACCCCCCTTTACAACACAGTACAGTATCAGCAATGCATCTACCTACTGTGGGAGAAGAACCCACAGCCTTCTGCATCAAAAGTAAGTACACTACCTGTTGTGCTATTAACAGTACAAGCAGACTCAGCATAAGCAGCACTAAACTTTAGTTTTTAGTTCCCCTGCAGCTCTCAGCTCCTTGTAAAATGTCGACACAAAGCTGTATCTCTGAACTTTGCAGCACAAGAAATCTGGAAAAAGCCAACATTTATTGGGGGGGGGTGACAAAAGCCCCAAAACCAGGGACACATTTTAAACATCGCTTGTATAATTTTGGAAAGTTGCTAGAATAAAATGCTGTATTATCACCATACATATCTTGAATCCAGAACCATACACACTACAGTCAGTGCAACATACCACTATGCTAAATCAGCAGTTTGAAAAATAGGAAAACAAACTTAATGGCTATCATTTAGATAGCTCTCAACCTCTTAGCACAAAAAACCTGGACAAATAAAGCCAATAATGAGGGAATACAAATTCAGTTCTCACTTCACACCTTAGCACAAAAAAACAGGACAAACAACAAAAACGATAATGGGGGAAATACAACTTCAGTTCTCAGTTCTCACTTCTAACCATAGCTCACAACTGTTAGAAAAACAAATCTGAACAAAGTTCAGAAATGGTGATGATTAGGGACTTTAGGGTCTTCTTACCTTGAAGCAAAGGTACAGGGTTTGAGCCTGAACACCTATAGCCATACAGGTGTATTATGCAGGGGCATTTACACACACACGATCAAATGAATGAATAAGCATATACTTAATGGCCTCAGTAATATTTTTAGTCACTGTTGTGAGACATACTGTAGCTTCAATTTCTTAGCTCTAAAATCTTGGATAAAGCCCAAAAAAATAGGGAGCAAAGACCAAAGTCAGGTACAGATTATAAGTAATGGTGTTGTATCCTTAGAAAGTTGCTAGAATAATAGGGTTTTGCATTAGTATGCATTTTCTGAGGTATTTAGAATCTGAAACTCAAATAACTGTTGTGCCATTATTGAGTGACTGTTAGAAAACCTCAAATTGTATGAAGAGAGGAGAAAACATATGTCACAATCAAGGATATTCAACAACAACAGGTGCAGTTAAGAGGCATCATGCACATGCATGAGCACACAGAAACACATATCAGCCACACAACTTTATTCAGAACTGCATACCTCAGATGCCTGACTGTTAGCAAGTTAATGAAATTATGTATAATAACCACTTTAATATTGAGATTCAAAATCAGCGACAGTTTGCTAAAGAGGAGATAGTTAAGCACTATCAGTTACTGTCTCACACACACACAGAATCTTACTCATTGACTTACTCACGCACACACATTCTCACCTACGAACGCACGCACACACACACACATACACACACACACACACACACACACACACACACACACACACACACACACACACACACACACACACACACACACACACCTTACCTGATAATCTGTTCGCAATAATCCATTTTTGATTGTCTTCCACTCACTACATCTTCACATTTCCCGCTTGCAGCGATAATCCATTTGTGATTGTCTTCCACTCACTCACTACTGCACATTTCCCGCTCGCAGCCAGCCGGACATGACGTGAGCTCACTTCCGACTGGCTGGTATGTCCCTTAAAGGAGCCAACACTGTTTAAAAAAGAAAAAATATGTACGTACGTTTTTTTTTTTATAAAAAAAGCTACCCCCTCTTCTAAAGAAGTTGTACTGAAATCAGTACAGTGCGTATGCCTCCCGACGTCCCTGACGGGGAGAACATGCATACGAATGTGGAAAAAGAAAGCAACATTGTCTTTGAATATAAGGGGCTTATGATCTATAACTATAGTGGAATCCATTTGAATAGTACTCATGGTGAATTATTTACAAAGGGGTTTAGCTTCATCCCAAAAAAACAAAACCACATAGTCAGGACAATTTTGGATCTAAAGATGTTTGCAAGAGCCATTAACTTAAAACTGGTAATTGAAAATGGTGAAGTGAAAGAAAATAAAGGGGTTATGCTGAAAAGAAAGAGTACATATAACCCCCCTTTGTTACCACCGGTGGCTTTATTTGAGAGACTCAACAAGATAGAATATAGAAGTCTTAAAGGCAATAGAACTAAACAGAGGGAGCAAAATTTAACAAATGAGGAACAAAAAGTTTTAACAGAAATAATGAGGAACCACAAATTAAGAATAATGAGGCCAGACAAGGGGGGGTGGTTTAGTCATAATGAGTAATCATGACTACAGAAGTAGAATGATGAAATATCTGAATGGCAGCTCCTACTTTAGTGTGGCATCACTTAATGAAATTAACATTGCTAGTGTTAGATTGGACTTGACGTTAGAGGAACTTTTTCAGGAATATAGTTTTAGTGAAGATGAGATGAAATTCCTGAAAGTGAATAATCCAGTAATACCTACCTTTTTTGGGATCCCCAAAATTCATAAATCGTTAGGGGATCCACCAATGAGACCAATAGTGGCACAAAGGGGGAGTAAAACAGAACCCTTAGCAAAAATGCTGGATTTTCATTTAAAGGGTTTCTTTGAGGATAAAAAACGTGTTAAAGGATTCCTGGCATCTACTAAAATGTATGGCAGAAAATTAATTTAAAGAAAAAATAATATTTGTAAGTATAGATGTCAAGGACCTTTTTCTGAGTATTTCAGATGAAGAAGGATTGGAATACTTTCAGGAAGCCCTAAAGAAAGGAACTAGGTTCTCAGAAGGTACAATTTACGTATTAGCTACCCTCATGGAATCACTTTTGAAAAACAACTTTGTTTGGTTCCAGGGAGAATATTTCAAACAAACCCAGGGGTTAGCAATGCTTGCAGCAGTAGCCCCAGTGTTTGGCAACATTATTCTCTGGCAATGGGAAACAGAATTTGTACTCTGTAGTACACTTGCCCAACCTTATTTCTAAAATTTCTTTTACTAGCGATATATGTTATATAGCTTATTTGGCCATTATAGTGATAGCGACTGTCCTATGAAACTCTGTAGAACAATTGCCCAACCTTATTTCTAAGCTTTGTTTCCTAGCGATATATATTATATAGTTTATTTTGCCATTATACTGATAGTGGCTGTCCTATGAAACTGATGCAGGTGTGAGAACTGCATTTATAGTGTCCTCTCCTTTATATGTGCTATCCCCGGGTTTGGCGACTAACACCGACTTTCTAGGTTTATCAGCATCAGTCAGTCTCCAGGTATCAGCATTCCATCGTGAATGACCGATCTAATTTGAACCGGAGATTTTCCCTAAACACGCTAGCTATAGAAGCCGCGTTCTACTTCTATCATCTGTGTACGGCTTTTGCCTATCTTAAAGGCGCTTATGACACTCCACTAATTGATTTAACTTTCCAAGTACACTCGTAATTTGCCTGTTCTTCAACCTGGTATTAACTGAAGTCCTCTCCTGTACTCACCTGCTATATGAAATGTGCGTTATCACGCTTTAGGGCATGCCCTCGCCTACCACAACGGTGAACACGGCACTCCCTAGTAGGGTTTAATTGGATGTTCTCTAGTACTTTTTTTTTTTTATCACCCCTACTTCTTATTCAATGCTGTATTTTAGTGCCATATAGCGCCATAAAGACTTTATCAGTACTCTAACGAGCAGTCTGCGACTGCTAAAAGAGATCCTGACTTTTATTACATTTCGCTTATTTCTGGTTCCTTTACTTGTGGTTCCAAGGTCACCATGACATTGATGCATTTTGGTTAAAGGTCTCTGCCTCTAGCTTACTTTGAATTGTTTTCATTGTCCATATCTGAATGTAATTTTCAAGAGTAGCTGCTGTGTTATAGATAGTGAAGTTAATCTTGTAAACAGGTGATTGCTCTGCGCTTTTTTGTGTTGCACATAGTAAAGCTATTTATGTTTTTAGGTGAATTGCTCTGGGTTTTTAACATATGCAATGCTGTCTTTTTTATTCTGATTGCTGATGTTTATTTAAAGTTTCATGTGCTCTTGACCTAACTGATGTTGTGTACTCCTGGTGCTTAAGACTTATTGTTTACTAAATTATTTAGTTCTGTTAAAACTGTACCATTGTAGAAAAGACTCTTTTGTTTCACAGAGTGTTAATTTTTACCTTCTTCTCATTGTTTCTTATCTTGCTCTAGCTATTCAAAGCTTCTATCCTCACCTTTCCTCAACTGTTGTGCCCTATTGGACTCCAGGACCAGCTCAATCCACCTACCAACCTGCCCAAGTTGTTACTCTCCTGAGTCATTCAATTGCCCGTGGACTATAGGCCGCAGCAACTAATATTGTATGTTACAGTCAATTCCTTGTACTTTTGATTACTTTTTGTAAATACTTGAACTTTGCACCTTCTAGGTGCAGTAGTTCTCCTGCCATATCTGCCAGCAGCCATACCCCCCCCCTATTTTAGTATTATTATTCTCTATTGTCTGCCTCTAGATACTGTCACTCCATTCCTGCTTTGGAGCACCCCTCTATCCTTTTCCACCACTTTACTTTATATTTATATCACACTGCTTCTATCTTTGCAAGGCTCTTACAGACTCTTGCGACTAGATGGCAGTCTTTTCCCACCTCTAATCTCACTTTATTTTGTCGCCCTACCCCTTACTCCAAACCTTTTGTGATTGGTGCACTCCTCCCTTTAACCTTCTTTTTGCCACAGTCTTCTTAAATCTTGTTACCTATCTCCTACCTTAGTTCTTACAACTCTCTTCACCTAGTCCTCCTCACTACCTTCACTCCTCCTAGGCTTTCCCTTACTCTACCAGGTTTTTCCCATCTCTTTTTACCTCCTCCTCCCACAGATTCATACCTTGGCTTCTTTATTACTGTCTCCTATGCATACTTTCCTCCTTACTGATTGTTTTCACTCACTACTCTCCTGACTTGGGTCTGCCCCGCTCCGTTCACCCTGCGGGCTCACTTCGCTCCCCTACCCTACCCCCAAATCCCACCCACCTCCACTACACCTACACTTATACTTCACTAAACACTCCCCTTTACTTCCCAAACAATCACAAACCTCCCAATCATAAGGCCACTCCCCTATCTCTACCTGACCTAATTAGTGCATTTCTCCAATCTTCTAAACCACACCCCTATTACCTATCATAATTCCATCCTCTGCACTAACTACCTCACACTCTTACTCCTCCTCAGAATCCATTATTTCTATTATCTTATACTATACACCCTCCCCTTTCTCTACTATCACCCTCCTTTATTGTTCTACCTTATTCTCCTTACACTACTTACTCTCCTCTAATACCTAATCTTTACCATGGCCATTACTCTAACAACTACTCTTACTTACATGGTACTCATATCTAGCACAATAGCCTCCCTAACCATACCTTATTCTCTCACCTTCTATGAACATCATACTCTATTTAAACAAAACCCTCACTTCCAACAAACTCTACCATCTGCTTGTATCTACACCCTTACTCACAGTAACATAACCTCTACTTCTAACTATATACTCCCAAAATATCACAGAGCAACACGTCACATACTTCAATCCCAAAAAAAGTCTTAATAATGTTCACAAAATGTTTCATATCCAACAACAACACCAATCACACCTCCTCATAGACGGGGATATTCATCCAAACCCTGGCCCCAACTATAACAATACCAATAACCTACATAATGTAACTTTACCAATGTATTCCACATTAGCTAAAGCTCCTAACACCCTCCTGATAGCTCACCTCAATATCAGAAGTATCAACAATAAAATTTCCCACTTGCATGCACTCCTAGATCTGCACTCATTTGACATTTTATGTCTCACAGAAACATGGCTAAAACCTACTACACTAGACCAGGAAATTACCCCACCAGGTTATAATATCCTTAGACATGACCGCAAAACCAAAAAAGGCAGAGGTATAGCTATTATCTATAAAGCTAATCTCCAACTTTTCCTCCTTAACAAGATTCCGTCATTAGACACCAAATCCGAATTGCTATCAACCAAACTCCAAATAAACAACTCAAAATCTATCTACCTTATCTGTATGTATCTTCCTCCTGGAAACAATACTAATACTCTTGAAAACCTACTTAACTACCTATCTACCCAACTACTGCAAGAAACCATTGTACTTGGAGATTTCAACATAGACTGGCTCATCTGTAGTTCCCTGACCCCAACTAACCACTTAAATCTATATGGCTTCTCTCAGTTAATAAACACTCCAACTAGAATTCATAAACCTAATGGGAAAGAATCCACCCTTGACTGGATACTTACAAATAGCCACCCTAACAATTATACTCCAGGAACCCTTCCCAATAATATCAGTGACCATATGCTCACTTACATTATTAGACAAAAGGTTCACTTCCCAACTACACATAATGTCAAAACTGCACGCTTTAAAAAATTCTTTAATCCTGATATTTTTCTAAATGAACTAAAAGCATGTGATTGGTCACCACTAACCTATCTGGAACTTAATGAGGCTGTAACCTATTTTAACACTACCTTTCTTCAAATACTAGATCACCACTCACCTTACCACTCTACTAGAATAATATCCAAATCTGCCCCATGGCTAACTAAACAAACTAGGCAAAAAATGCTCCTTAGAAATAAAATATGGGCTAAATGGAGAGCTAGCAAATGCCCATCTGACCACCTCCTTTTTAAACAATTGAGAAACAACACCAAAAGAGATACTCTTAGGGATAAAAAAGAGTTCTACCTAAACTTCCAACAAACTTCACAACAAATTCCACAGAAATTTTGGTCAGGTATTAACAAACTTCTTCAGCCAGGAAACACTACTACTCCCACCCCATTAGGTTTCAACCAAAATGATTCCAACCAAATCACTGATGCCTTCAATAACTACTTTACAGATGCCATCCAATCCCTAGCCAACTCATTACCACCTTTAACTGCTTCTCCATCTAATTCCTCCAAGACTTTATCCCACACCTTTCATATACACCCAGTTCCTACATCTCTTATACAAAAGCTACTTAATAAACTAAAACCTTGCACCCCATCTGCTGACCGTCTCCCATCTGAATACCTTCAAATTGCCACTAAAGCCATAGCCTACCCCATATCCATCCTCATTAACAGAACCATCTCTGAATGCAAAATTCCTACCATATGGAAAGTATCCCACATCATCCCTCTACATAAAGGTGGAACCTCAGTTGAGCTCACTATCTACCGACCAATTGCCTTACTCTCCCCATTAGCTAAGATAATGGAAAAATGTATCCACAAACAACTACTCAAACATCTTCTACAGAATAATCTACTAGCCTACTGCCAACATGGCTTTAGACCATTCCATAGCACTACTACTGCTCTTCTCTCCTTTACTGACTCTATAAACAAATATCGTAACAATAACTCCTTTTCCTCTGCACTATTCATAGACCTGTCAAAAGCCTTTGATATGGTTAATCATACTCTTCTTCTAGAGAAACTAAAGTACCTTTCTCTGGATCCACTAGCATTACAATGGTTCAAATGTTATCTTCAAAACAGACAGTAAACTGTACTCTGGGAAAACAATCTGTCTTCATTACTTCCTGTAAATATTGGAGTCCCTCAAGGCTCTATCTTAGGTCCCCTACTTTTTTCCATATTTATTAATGACCTCCACATGAACATACCCCAAGCCACCTGCATTCAATATGCAGATGACTCTACCTTAATCTGCACTGCTAAAAACATATCCTCCCTCCAGTCCCTCACCCAAACTGCTTTCCAAAATGTTGAAAACTGGTTCATGCAACACCGCCTTCTCCTCAATCCTAAAAAAACAAAACTACTGCTTTTTACTCCAACTCATAAGTCACCCACTCCAATCTTCACTATAACCTCTAACAATGCTACTAACATTGCACCAGAAACTACCACCCGCCTACTAGGTGTCACAATTGATAATCATCTTAACTATGACAACCATATTAACAGTAGAAAAAAATGGAATTGCGTTTTTGGAGCAAAGTAGGTAATAAACCAAAAATAGTGTTCAGAAGGGGCTTTAACATCATGAATTTATTTGAAAGAAAAAAGAATAAAGACAGGATTTCACTCGGATGTATGAGGAAATGCAATGGATGTAGGGAGTGTAGATTCATATAAGAAACAACTAGTATAGTGATTGAAGGCTATAAAAGAACAATTTTAGTAACAGGTAATTATAATTGCAACACAAAATGTAGCGTATGTAGCCCTGTGCCAGTCTTGCTGTGCATATTACATAGGAAAAACAGAATAAATTAAAAAAGAGAATATATCAGCATGTATATGCAATAAGGGGACAGGACAAAAATAACACCCTATATAGACACGGTATAGGATGTAAGGATTTTAGGAAGTTTCTTTTTTGTGTGTTGGAAAAGGTGGGCAGACAAAAGAGAGGAGGTAACTGGCCCTGCTTTTTGGAGTACAGTGAGACATATTGGTAGGTTTTACTAAACGCAACAGTTTTCCCTGGTATCAATGACAGAATTTCATTAAGTAGTATATTACATCTAAAGGCAGAAGTGATTTGAATAGGAATGTTTCCTTTCTGTTTCTTTTAAGGTTAATAATTATATTAAAAGAATGTTTACATTTATAAATAATACATTTCAATATGCAAATTATTTTTAAAAATGTATCCTTAAATGAAAAGGAATTTTTTTATAGTTTGGACAATAACAATAGGAGAATACGTGTATATATATATATATATATATATATATATATATATATATATATATATATATATATATATACTTTTAAAATGTTTACTCATGATTTTAAATGGAGGAATCAAATTTCTAGTTTAATTAATTGTAAAATGTGTTGATTGGGACAATTGCTTTAATGAATTGTATATATAAAAAGAGAGAAGTGGGTAAGGTGTATGTATCTCCTCAAAATCAGTCCAAAATGTATCTCCTCAAAATCAGTCCAAATGAAGAGCTTCACAGTTGTTATGCTGTCTTAAAATTGATTAGTACTGCTACTAAGGTACCAAAGGTGGAAAAATAAATGGTTGCTGGCATACCTCTCAACTGTTCAGACTTTCACAGAATAATCAGATTTTGCCTCATATTTTTGGTCTGTTTCTCATAAAATTGGTTGTTTTTCTGGCAAATCACTGAGAATTGAAGATGCTAAATAATGACATACGTTTGAATTTCAGACTTCATATCCCTCAGAAAAATGCACGCTAATACAAATCCTGTTATTCTAGCAACTTTCTAACTTATAAGGACGGTATTTTAAATTTGTCCCTATTTTTGGGCCTCTGTCCCCCCATAATTTTAGGCTTTCACCAGATTTCTTGCACTAAGACGTTGAGAGGTATAGATGCTGGAACCTTCTAAAATGAGGTCAGAGAGAAACATATCGCGAGACCCAACATTAGTAAACAGCATCTTCAAGAAAACTGTATTCTGAGGAAGGTAGGTTTAGGGAAGGAAGTAGACAGGTAGGTAAGATATTTACCTAATATCTGGGCAAAAAGTTACCAGAACTGACTCCTAAAGATTGCAATAGCAGGTAAAAACACCATCATTTTTGTATCATTGTCCGTATAAGGACAAATGACCTAACTAAGAAATGCACTGCAGCAGTACAGGAGTGTGAGAAACTGAGAAAGGGTATAAGGTGAGTAGATCCTATAGTAATACTCTTAGTGGCACTGCCTAGCAATAGAATTGGTGACAATTAGGTAATTTATAGTAAAAGGTACTTAAATAATAGAATATCAGGTGAACATCTGAGAGCTTTGGATTCTCTGAGGACTGGCGATCTTCTTGGAGAGTTTTAGGTTTATACTGTTGTGATAAAAGGGGAACCAGAATCCTAGGTCACAAAGGCACACAAAATGTCAATGAAATCCTCACCACCCTCTAAAAATATTACAGTTGCCAGTGACATCAGGAGCAATAATACAATCAGAAGAGAAGCAATAGTAAAAAAGAAAGAAAGAGAGAGAGAGAGAGAGAGAGAGAGACTGAAACAGAGAGAAGACAATTGGTCAGATTCCATAAAATGGATTGTGCCGAGTTCAGCGCAAGAATTATGACTAACCAAATAATATGCAAATATGGTCCAAATATGTCCCAATCTACAGAGAATACCTCAGGACAAAGCAAACATAACCACTGATGTCATCACTACTGCAATCAGTCATGCCAAATATGTATTCCAGGAAAACCTGTTCAGAAAGTAGTATATGTATGTGCATTACTAATGCACGTGTGGAAGGTATGCAAGGCCAATGGAACTTTCAGTAATACATAGAAAGTACTAAGTGAAAACAACTGTGCAGCAGCCATTTTGTCTGAAAAGGGACAAATATCTGCAAACACTTACAAAAATCGTCGTAATACATAGATGGGCAAAAATTAATTTATTTATTTATTTATTTGCAGCTGGTTTACCAGGATAGTCCATTGGGCCATTTGAACCTGTTTTCAATGGAGTCCTGGAGAGAAAAGCTCCAATAGCAATATAGGTTACAATAGTTTAAAGATTATATTTATACAAGGGTTGTAGTTTTGAGCAAGATATTTACAATTAATACAGCAAACATTGCAAATAATACACACTAGTGATGAGGTTGGAGTTAAAACTGACTGGCAATGGAGCATTGCATTGTACAGCTGAGAGGCATTTCTTCTTAGGAACATACAGTTCATAGTTACAGTCTGATTCATTGTTTACAAATCGCATATAAGTAGTAACAGTCTGATGCATTATTTACAACTAACATATAAGTACTGGAATATAAGTATATGGAGAGATGATAGAAGGAGAAAGTTTTTGATGAGAATAAGATCAAAAGAGGAGAGAGAAGGAATCTAAGGCATGGAATGAAGGGAAAAAGGAGTTTGATATCATTTGTTATGTGGGAAGAGAGCAGGAGCATAAATACACTTATCACAAATGCAGAATCTGACATAATCCACAAAATTTAAAATAAAAAAGTTAACTAAGATGAAGGGCAATCCTGGACAATTTGCTATGGCTGACAGTAGCCAACAGTGGTTGTGGGACATGTGGGGAACACAACTAATGCACACGGCCAAGGAAACAGGATGATAGAAAAGCAGATGTAAGGTGAGGGTGAAGAAGAGTGGCACAAAAGAGGTGTGATGGAATATGAAGGTCAGAGGGAGAGTCAGTGGGGCACATGTATTTTTTTGGGTGGGAATAGTCCTCATTTTTTTTTATTTGGAGAACAGAAGGGATGCAAAAGAGCCAATACAACATATAACAAATATCACAGGACATGACAGACAAAGATGGGAAATACACATAAAGGATAGAGAAGGTACATAGGCAGCACACATATAGACTATACAACACAAGTGAAGGAACAATGACAAACAGGGTAGGGTTGCATAGCAGACATGGTGCAACACAAAAATACATATCTTACAAAATCAAGGACATGTCATGCTGTTGAACAGATATAAGACAGCAACAACCAATCTTCAAATATGTGCAATACATGCCCATGGATAACATGCTCAAATAAACACGCTTGACCAACCTCACTGTGTTATGTGAGAAGAATGTGAATAATTTAGTATGCGAGTTGCTGTCATCCCATCTAAGTAAGGAAAAACACAAACACAACCTTGTCCCACTCACAGTGTACTAACAGTCATATCTGTCACATACAAGGTCTGAGGCTATCAGAGATAACAATATTATGCTGCACTACATGCAAAGGAGTGCACACACACACACACACACACACACACACACACACACACACACGCACACGCACACGCTCACGCACACACACACGCACGCACACACACACACACACACACACACGCACACAAACATTGAAGGAGTAGCATTTCTGCCTATATTGAGAAATGTATGCAATAATGACAGCATGATCATGTCAATAATAGTGGTCAATGCATGTGTCATTTGATAATGTGTATCATACTGCAGCAGCAAGATAAAGCCACATATCACCTGATATGTGCAGTGTACATTATGATGTATGTCTGAAAAGCCTGACAGCAATATGTAATGTCTGCACAATTGTGTATAGACCGGAAATGTTTGAATATGGAAAACACCACGGTGGCAGCATTACAAAAGTGGATCACACAGACAATACTTACAGTCTTTAGGGCCACCCTTAATGGGATCAAACATCATGAAATATCTTTCTAGCAATCTCTGGGAAGGAGTCAATCATGGCCTGTGCATCTCCTGAAAGAAATTACCAATCAGGTCCCTCATCTGTGTCTGGAATATATCTGTCACTAGTTTCCAGATCCGATCATGAAAATCATCTGTCTGGCATGGTGATGGACATCTTCTATACTGAGCTGTGGGAAAACAATGCCATCTGCAGGTCCCAGTCTGTCATTGTCATCATCATTCCTGCAATGATAATTATCTTGGTCCTTGGAGTCCGACTCAGCTAGCAGTGGTCTGGCACATCATCGCCATCGTCCGACTGGTAAGATGACACAGGTCGCATGCTCTGTCAAAGTTCAACACAGAAAAAAATATACATACATAATATGTATTAACTTAAAAATGAAGAAAAAATAAAATGCCATAAAACTTACACAATCTACATGTTGTAAATATTAAAAATATGTGGTATTACACTACTAGCTGGCCTTATCTAACACCGTATGTAATGTCAGGCATAAAAATAATCCATACTAATTTACAGAATGGTGTGTAATGTACATCAGAGCCATATGCCAGACATGTCTACAATAAAACACAATTAGATGTGCAACAACATAACTGTAAAGACATTATATAATATGTAATTAACAACATCAAAATATATGAGACACGACATGTAAAATGTTTGCTCAGTATCAGAGTACATTGTTGTGACACTGTAATGGTTAACAAATCTGTCCCATAAGGTTCTTTTATAAGTAGAATAATAAAAGACACAAATGTGTAATAATAATAACAAGTGTACTGTCATGATTACACAACATACTAATATGTCATGATATTCATATATTGATGATATACATAGAAAGCCATGTATAGGCCAGTGATCCCACCATATATTGTCATTATATTTCTCTAGTACATTACATGGGATACAGTACTCACTTTATCAGACACTCTTCTGTTATTTTTTTCTACATCTACTGACATAGCCATATGTGTTCATAACACATATCATGCAAGTCAGGCATGACTGTGCAATAATATTCAGTATGGCCAATGATATATGTATGCATGCACAGCATATAGACGTGTGTATCAATAAGTCTCATGACAAGCATACCATGCCATACTGGCATGCAACACAGATATGGGGCACCATTCTAAAAGACTTGATCCAGTATAAGTTAATACTGTCACAAAAACTAGAAATTTAGGAATATGGCTCCTGAAGTAGTCATTTTGCCACACAAGCGTTTAACCAATGTCAGTCACAGACTCTAAGACTCGATTGTTATAAGTATGGTCCCCTATTTATTACTCAATGTGTGCCTCACACATTTATGTTGAGGTGTTACATGACATTTACATTTCAACTATAAAATATAAGTATGTTCAAATATTGTGTCATGTTTACATCCCATAATTAAAATATGTTTGTTTAGACTATATTGTAAGATTAACAAGCAATGGTACACTTAAATATATATGCAAATGAGATGAGCAATGCAATGCAATGCAACATGGTTAATGGGTGACATCATAACATCATATAATTGGAATAGTATTTGAAAGTTTTCAAACTGCACAATCATAAGCACAGTGGCAGCATATAATGGCTAGAAATTATATCTGTATATGACACACATGCATAACTGCCTCTTAACAAATGTATTACTGTCTATACTTGCATTATGCTTACCTATGTAATGATGATCATGAATATGCGACACAATACTTCAGACATACATAATACTGACTGGCTGTGGCATACTAATGACAAGAACTAGCATGTAATGTGTTTAACAAACCATCACTGTGCAGCTTTACAACAATGGAAGAGAAGCGCATCTCAAAAAGCACATGCCAACAAAAGACTGCCAACAACATTAAGACAGCAAGCACCCATTCAGTAATAGAATAGTCAGGTGATACACAAAATACACTTCCACACATACAAGTTTACCACTTCTGTTATTCAACCTACAATAACTGTATATACAACTTATGGGTAAAACAGTCAAGTCACACTCAATATGTTAGTTGAACACAGATTTCTTTCATTTAGGTTGTGGCAGCAAGCACTGCACCATCACAATTTAATAATAAACTTCTACTGATAACTCCTAAGACAACATTTCACTTAACATCATGTACTCATTAATGTTATTCAAAATAAATTAGCAAGTTTTACACTTACCTTGCCAATGCATTATATGAAGTCTGATATTAATATTAGCATGCCTATATATCATAGTACATTCAAATATTTTAATGTGTTTCCTGAGAAATAACACATACCTATCTCCCTCTGCTGCTCCTCAAGCCTGTGCATATGTCTATGCACAATGCATAGTTTTGGGTGCAGTCTTCATCAGCTACAAACAGGAAAAAATTATATATTTCAGCAACAGAAGGATTACTTAACTTCAGTACATAATAACTACTATGTACAACAACAGAACAGTGAAAAAATAGTGATTGTTAAATGTTAGCTAGCACTGACATACAATGCAGTATCACATTTTGCATATTTGATCATTGATGTGTCACTCTCACTACAATGCACCCATAAAGAATACTATAGACAAACAGGAATAAGCTAGATTCAAACCTACAATGTCCACCTGTATGTTTACACTACAGAGAAAAACCCAATCTGCCTAACTAATCAACCTTGCGTTTGAGGGCATGAATTGATGGAAGTCAAACAACTGACATTGATGAATATGCAGAAAAACATTACACACACTAACAGGTAGGGTAAATCTAAGATGACATTGTGTAAGGGTACAACTATACCTAACCATGTGGACAAAGACCTGAAAATGTACACTGCTATTGAATGCCGAACTTATTGTGGTGTTATATCATAAATCAATAAATTGTATAAACGTATATAAGGTACTATACCTCAATGTTGCAATCTTCCTAGCTGTACATATGCATAAATACAATTTAATATACACATATGCATATTTAGGCTTATAAATACAGATTAATAGACCTATATGTGTAGGTATATATGTGTTTGTTATTTTGTATGGACACGTGCATACGTATATTAGCCTAATGAGAAATGGCATGTCTATACTATATGGCAAAAAAAGAAAAGTACAAGTGTTGCCATATGCCCTATATAACCTGCTGTACACTTTTAACATCACATTGTACTTTATATACCCAAAATGCATTATGCAATGTGAACTGGTGACATTCCTAAAATATGACTAAGAGAGTGGAACAAACACACCACCATTCATAGCACATATCATGCAAGTCAGGCACGACCGCATAATAATATTCAGTCTGGCCAATGATATACATAATGTCTGCGGTGGAATTCAAGCAAAACTATGCAGTCATAATTGCATGTCATCACATTGTTCACAGCAATACCCCACATCTATAATAGTTTAGATGTCCAGTTGTCACAGTTTTCAAGAAAACATTTGTCTGCATTTGAAATACATAAATAACCATTAAAGGAATTACTGCCCAACTGTTGGATTTAAACCTACGCATGTAATTTAGGTAGGAGGGCAGTCAATGGATTATAACAGACTGTTGTGCAAGTTAAACTGTAGAGGTAACATATCTATATATTGCCCAGCATTTATACATACATCACTGTAACAGAAGTAAGATGTTTTGAGAAACTGTGCAGATAATGGAGATATGCATAGCTGAAACACACCACAGCCATGTTAAATGTGTAAAATCTCTAATTTATAACATAGCAACCAAGTATAGATCTCCCATATGTTTTTCTCAATAGGAAATGTGTAACTGCTAAGATATCATCCAAAACAGGCTACACGGAGATTTGAACCCAGACATACAAAAAAATGTCTATGAAAACAATATATAGTCCGTCTATGAAAACAATAATCATCAAAACTTTTATACATGGACAATTTATATGACATCTTACAATTTTAAAGTGGATGTGCAGCGTTTCATGAGCAGGGATGAAATTACTGTATTTTGGTCTTTTGTGAATAACCTGAAGACGTATTCCGGATTTCATCTTTACATCATTTTTATACTGTTGCAGCATACATAATACAGTGTTCTATTCATTAGAATATGTCAGCCTGAAAATGTCATTAAAGTCAGTTCACAACAGTCAATTTTCCTTTTTTCCTCATAGGACAAATACAGCATATATAAAATCAAAAATATATTGTGATGTTATAACATCATAAATGAAACCATAACATTTCAATAAAAGTGAATTTATAAATCAGGAGGTGCATTTTTGGATGCATTTCAGATATCATGTGGTATTAATGTGTTCTGCTCATCTCAAGAATAATAAATTATTGACTTGTATTGTTGAAAGTTGTAAGATCTCAGACTTTGGGCCACTGAAAGAAATAGAGATAAACACTGAATAGTGTCTCACTTATTAAAGTGGTAAAAAGGAAGAATATTTTAATCTTTTTTCCCATTTGCATGCCCCCCTCACATCACACCATCAGCTGCCACTTTACGTTAAGTTCCCCAGTGCTATCCCCCAGGGTGGGACACCACCACTAGTGAGTTGGGCAGGGAAAGCGGACCAGAGCAACTTATAGCCTGCAGCATCACATTTATCTTAATCAGCATGTTACAGAAAAACAGGGTAAATATGTTTGCTGCTTTTGCTGATCAGAGGCCAAAAGCATCAAAGATTTATAACCATAGAAAGCTAACATAATAATAATAATAGATTTTGCATGAGCATTTATTTTCATTTTCATTTTATTTAAGGGTATGATGTCTGAAACTCAAATCTCTGTCATTATTTAGTAATTTCAATCCTGAATGACTTACTAGAAAAACACAAATTTCATGAGGAATAAACCAAAAATATTAGCTAACAAATCTTGAAATGCTGCAAAATCTAGGACTGTTGAGAGTAATGCCTTAGTACAAGAAGTGTTAAACTGTGTGATGATGCACGTGAGAAGATTTTGCTGGTACCTACACCCTTAAGTGAGTGAGGAATGTTACGTTTGTCCTTTAGTTGTTCTAAGTGATCAGAGGGACAGACCTCATGTTGGACTGACAGCACTTCCTGTAATCAGTCAGATTGGTAGTAAGGTAAACAGTGGGGTCACACACACACGCACACACACACACACACACACACACACACACACACACACACACACACACACACACACACACACACACATACACACATTAGGGATATCTAATTATGTACCGGCTCAGGGCTAAGCAAAATGGACCAGATAACATGGAGGTCACTGATAACTATTTGTAATAGGTCAATTTTATGAACTCTTTTCAAATTAGAAACAGTTGTTAAGACTACATCATTTACATAATGTAACATTTATAATAACGGGCGATTAGAATACCTCTATAGAAATTAGACTAGATATATATCACTCTGTTATTGTACAGAGTGTGATGAGTTATCATGGAAAACACAACATGCTGTTAAAAAGATAGTTCAACCTTTGGGTCTTATAGACTTGTAGAGAACTAGAAATCTAAAAGTATAAAAATTCACTCATATGGCTGCAAATTTTAAGATTTTTGCTACATAGGTTTAACTCTAGTTTCACCAACCATTAGTACTATTAGCACAATGGTTGATCTGAAGCATTGCCATCCTTCTGATCATTAGGGCCAGTTTCTAAAGCTGAAATTTATGGACAACAACTTTCACAATAAGAACTATAAGTTCCCTAAGTATGATTAATAATGAAGTTAGTCCATAAGTTGAATTAGAATTACAGAAGTTTATTCTTATAAACAAGAAACAGTAATGCAACTACTCTGCTTTGGCAATCACTTAAAATATTCGTATATAGCATCATTAGTCAATAGAACAACATCTGTAACATTCAGTTTTATTTATTATTAGTTAAGATAAATAAAACTGGAAATCATTTTGCTCTACTCATGATTACTTATAATAAATACAAAAAAGACTGGAGGAAGTTATAAATCCAGAAGAATACGTGAAAGGATCAGCCACATCAAATCAAGAAAGATTTTTAGGTATGGGAAAATAAAAAAAGGAATCCACTAACAAATCAAGTAGAAGAAGATGATGATGGATAGCAGAAACTATTTAGAAGCAAAATATAGTCAAATAATTTCAATTAGAAATTATCTAAATACATCCGTAAATTAAGTAATTCTAGAAAGTGTACACTGAGTTTGAAAAGATGGGTGCAAGCTACCCCCCAAAGAGACTCACATTTAATTTTTGTACCTTATACACTATAAGAATTGAAGGAAACATTTAAATCATTTTCAGAAGTCCCAGACCAGATGGTTTGTCTATAGAAAGTGTACTGAATCCTGGATCCATAAAGATTTCTTATCCAAGTTGTTAAAAATTGTCAACTATATGACAATACCAAGTTATAGTCCACAAGAATGTCTCAAGTGAGGATATTTTTTTTTAAAATAAGGTAAACCTAGTAATAACATTGTTTCATATAAACATATTTTCTTATTAAATTTGAATTATAAAATCGTAACAAATGTAAGAAATATTAGAATTGTGTCATGTTTGAATAAACTGCATTCTGAACAACCTGGATGTGTTCTAAATAAAAGAATGATGCAAACCACATTGTTATTATAAACTATCCATCAGATTCAGCAAGCTCTGCACAGACTGCAGGAATAGTGCAAGAGCTGCTGCACACAATATGGCCGCCGAGCGATCCAGGAACGAACTCTGAGGACGTGCACAAGCACGCCTACACTATTTCTGCACATACACCACTTCTTCTTCTTTTTCGGCTTTTCCCGGTTAGGGGTCACCACAGCGGACCACCTGTCAACTCATGATTGGCAGTGGAGATTTTTACAGTGTTGAGTTGCCAGCCAGGTGCCCAACCTTCCACAGAAGGCACACACATGCACGCACTCATGGCTAGGGCCAATTTAGAGTGCCCAATACACGTACAGCATGTCTTTGGGAGGAGGGAGGAAAATGGACCACCCAGAGGAAACCGACACGACCACAGGGTGGATATGTAGACTCCACACAGAAGGCACCCCAGCCGAGGATCAAACGGGAGAACCTCTTGCTGTGAGGCACCAACGGTAACCGCTGCACCACCGCAACTGCCCTCCTACATGGACACCACTGCTATATGCTAATTAACTAATTTGCTGGTGAAAACCATGCAAATTAGGTGAATTAGCAATCCAGGAAGCAGGCAGACATCTATGCAAGAATAGTGTAACCTCCATAAATGTATTTGGATACTAAACGAATACATTTCTGCAAATTACAAAATGGAGGCATGACGGATGAAAAGAAAGCATGTATTCAATGTAGTAGGCATACCAATGGCCAAATATATGGCCAGTGGCATGAAAAATAGTTGTAATTTTATAAAAAACAAGTTTATTTTTTTTTTTTTGGCTGATCTCAACTGTTTAAGCGTAGAGCAGTGGTGCACAAATGGGATCACTATGAAAATAAGAAAAAAAAGGGGGGAAATAAGCTTTTATACCCAAATCAGCATTTTGCCATAATAGTCAATGGCATGCATAAGACAACAATACCAGGGAATAGTGGTTGCTAAGGGGGAAGGCTCAGTGTGAGTGTGGTAACTATGAATTAGCATTCTGGTTTATGTAAATGAAGGGATTGATACTGAATCACAGATTTCCTCTCAGTGTTAGCTTGCACCCAACCGTGTAGGTGCAGCAACACCATTGCATAAGTCTAAGAGGTGGATGACCTCATAAGGGGGAGTGTCATGCATGCTGTAAGCATATTGGAGCTCTGTGGCCCGTGTTTGCCCTTAGCTAAGCACAGCTAAGGAAAGGGGTGTGTCTGAGGCTGCCTAGCAGTGTTTACATTGCCTAAATGGGTGTGAGCACTGCGCACCAGGTTTTAAACAAACAAAAAAAAAAAACAGGAAATAGCAGCACTGTTCACATCTGAGCACTGGGTATGCGCGACGTGCCTTGGGGCTTAAATGGGAAGGCAATGGGAAGGGAAAACAACAGTAGGAAGGCAATTAAGGAGAACTAGCATAGCTGACAAATGAAGTGCATCAGAATCAGCCAATTACACAGGCAGCAGCCCAGCACACTACTATAAACTATGCAAACACCTTTCAGTCTGTTTTTCCCACAAACTCAACACCACTGGTGTACACAGATGGGGAAATGTTACCAGTCAAACTAACAAAATGTTAGGGGCTGCTGTCGCTCTCATACATCAATATGTGCAAGAGGGTGAGGGTGGTGAGGATGTGAATGCTGATGACCATCCCACAGTGAGGAGGAGGAGAAGAGTGTACAGACCCAGAGTAACCTAACATTGGCTACATGAACTGGAGATAGTGGTGTGCTATATGGTGGACAGGGACATTCTACAGCAAATTGTTGAGCTGTGCCGCTGCCCCCCCACACACACAGAACCAACAGAGGGGAACCCATCCCAGTGGATACCAAGGTATGTGTAGGCTTAAGAATACTAGCCACAGATACCTTCCAAAGGGCAACTGGGGATATCATGGGGATCTCACGGGCATCAGCATCCAGGGTACTCCACCAGTTCCTGGATGCCATGTCAGTACATTTTGGTGAGCAGATATACTTCCTCCACACCCGTGAGGCACTGACCAGCAATATGCGTCTCTTCCACCAAATAGAAGAATACCTTGAGGTAGTGGGTGCTACAGACTGCACACACCTACACATCAAAGCACTACCCAGTGAGCGGGGTAGGGTCTACATAAACCGCAAGGGCTTCCCCTCCATCAACTGCCAGATCATGTGCGATGCCAAGGGCATTATCTTGTATGTCTGTGCTGGCAATCCTGGAAGCTATCACAACTCCCACATCTGGCATATGACACAGCTGTACCACTCATTTGCCAGTGGGGGCATCCAGACCACAGCCGCCTCCAGGATGGAAGTCCGGAAGGGGGATAGAGGTGGAAAGAGGCTGGGAAGGGAGCGCTCCCTCCTGTGTGGGAGGGTCCAGATCATACCCCCCAGTGGAACAGAAGTCCCCAAGGGAGCATCTGGTGGAAGGCTGCGGGGCCAGGAGTGCTCCTTCCAGGCAGGGGGAAGGCATCCGACATCGCCTGGTACCCGATGGCATTCCCAAAATGTCGCAAAGTCCCCAGAATGGCTCTGGACTGGAAAGGAAGGTGACATGGAAGTCCCCGAGGAGAGCGTGCCTGCCCCTCTGTGGCCGAGTGGAGTTCAACGAGGGCAGCCAGGATCAGAGGGAGGTCCCCTTGAGAGGTTCAGAGGGCAGAGGGACACGGCATGGTTTGGCAGTCTGCAGGGGATCTGGGGAAGATGGGGACCATGGTGCTCTGGACCAGAAAGGAACTTGGGCTCAGAAGTCCCAATGAGGGCGTGCCTGCCCCTCGGTGGCCGAGGGGAGTTCCCTGGGGCCGGCCAGGACTAGAGGGAGGACCCCCTTGAGAGGCTTCGAGGGCATGGGGACATGGCTTGGCCAGACAGTGTCCAGGAGATATGGGGAAGATGGGGACCATAGTGCTCTGGACCAGAAAGGAGCGTGGGCTTAGACGTCCCAATGAGGGTGTGCCTGCCCCTTGTCGGCCGAGGGGAGTTCCATGGGGCCAGCCAGGACCAGAGGGAGGTTCCCCTGAAGGGCTCCAAGGGCACAGGGACACAGCCCAGCCAGACAGCCTCCAGTAGATCCGGGGAAGACAGGGACTGTGGTGCTGTGGACCAGAAAGGATTGTGGGATCAGAAGTCCCAATGAGGGTGTGCCTGCCCCTCGCCAGCTGAGAGGAGTTCCACGGGGCTGGCTGGGACCAAAGGGATGTCCCCCTGAGAGGCTCCGAGGGCACAGGGACATGGCACGGTTTGGCAACCTTCAAGGGATATGCAGGAGACAGGGACTGTGATGCTCTGGACCTGAAAGTAGGGGTATGTGCAAGTCCCGATGAGAGCATGCCTGCCCCTCGGTGGCCAAGGGGAGCTCTGCGACATTGGCCTGGATTGGAAGGAGGTCTCCCTGAGAGGATCCAAGGGCAAGGGGGCATGGCACAGTTTGGCAGCCTGCAGGGGACATGGATGCAGCGGAGTTCCCCAAGGTGAGTCGGAGGCAGTGGCCAGGAGAGTTGCTTGACAGCACGGGTGTGCCGAGGGCCACCTCCGGAAGCCAGGTCTGCGGTCATGTCCTCCCAGGCCCCAGGGGTGCAGAGATATGGCTGCCATGGCGTCTCACGCCCAGGTTCAGTGGGGGTAGTTGGCCAACAGTACGGGCATGCCAAGGGCCACCTCCAGAAGTGAGGCTTTGATCCTGTCCTCCCAGGCCCCAGTGGTGTGGAGGTATGGCTGCCATGGCATCTCACACCCGGGTTCAGTGGAGGGAGTCAGCTAACAGTGCAGGAGGGCCGAGGGCCACCCCTGGAAGCCAGGTCTGTGATCGCGTCCTCCCAGGCCCCAGGGGTGCTGAGATACAGCTGCTGTGGTGTCTTGCACCTGGCTCCGGTAGGGGTAGTTGACCGACAGCACTGGTGTGCTGAAGGCCACCCCCAGAAGCAAGGGCTGCAATCCCATCCTCCCAGGCCCCAGGGGAGTAGAGATATGGCCGCCGTGGTGTCTCATGCCCAGATTCAGCGGGGGGAGTCAGCCTACAGCACGGGCGTGCCGAAGTCCAACCCCAGAAGCCAGGTCTGTGATCACATCCTCCCAGGCCCCAGGGGTGTGGAGATACAGCCACAGTTGTGTCTTGCGCCTGGCTCCAGCAGGGGTAGTCGACCGACAGCACAAGTGTGCCGAGACCTGCCCCCGGAAGCCAGGTCTGTGATCATGTCCTCCCATCCCCGAGGGTTGCCGAGATACAGCCACCAAGGCATCTCATGCCCGGCTCTGGCAGGAGGAGTCGGCCGACAGAGCATGTGTGCCGAGAGCTGCCCCCAAAAGCCAGGTCTGCAATCCTGCCATAAGGGGTGCAGAGATATGGCCACAATGGCGTCTCACACCTGGGACAGTCTGCAGGCACCAGGTCAGCCTACAGTCCTTCACCTGGCACTGTACGGATGCCACCCTGTGAACAGCACCACTCAGGAGGCAAGGGGGCACATGCCAGAAGGCTCAAAGTGAAGCACATTTGTTGGCACCTGGAGCAGCCGAAGAGCAAGAAGGAGGTGTGAGATGAAATGGGCCAAGATGCCGGGACATGGGGCCATATCCTGTGCAAGTTTGAAAGCCCTAGGTGGAGGACAAAGGGGAGAAACGATGTCACGGAAGACTGGATGAGGGTCTGGCTAAGGCCTCGTGGTCCAGCAGAGTTCCACAAGGCTGGGAAAGATCGTAGGAAGCTCCCTTGAGAGGCCCTGAAGGCAGGTTTGACACATAGCAATTTGGCAGCCTCCAGGAGTTATGCAACCCAGGAAAAGAGCTCTCCTGCCTGTGTAGAAGTGGAAGCCATGAGGGGTCCCTCCTGATGGAAGTCCTTAAGGGAGAGAGAGGTGGAAAACGGCCAGGCTGTGAGAGCTGCCACCTGTGTAAGGGTGTCCGGACCACAGCCCCCTCCAAGATGGAAGTCCGGAAGGGGGATAGAGGTGGAAAGTGGCCGGGCAGGGAGCACTCCCTCCTGTGTGGGAGGGTCTGGATCATGCCACCCCCAGTGGGATGGAAGTCCCCAAGGGAGCACCTGGCAGAAGGCTGCGGGGCCAGGAGTGCTCCTGCCAGGCAAGGGGAAGGCATCTGACCTCGCATGGTACCCGATGGTATTCCCGAAATGTCAGCAAGTCCCCAGAATAGCTCTGGACCTGAAAGGAGGGGGATGTGGAAGTCCCGATGAGAGCATGCCTGCCTCTCAGCAGCCAAAGAGAGTTCCATGAGGCTGGCCTGGATCGGAGGGATGTCCCCCTGAGAAGCTATGAGGGCATGGGGACATGGCCTGGCCAGGCAGCCTCCAGGAGATCTGGGAAAAACAGGGACTGTGGTGCTCTGGACCAGACAGGAGCGTGGGCTCAGAAGTCCCGATGAGGGCATGCCTGCCCCTTGTTGGCCGAGGGGAGTTCCATGGGGCCAGCCAGGACCAGAGGGAGGTTCCCCTGAAGGGCTCCAAGGGCACAGGGACACAGCCCAGCCAGACAGCCTCCAGGAGATCCGGGGAAGACACGGACTGTGGTGCTCTGGACCAGAAAGGATCGTGGGATCAGAAGTCCCAATGAGGGTGTGCCTGCTCCTCGCCAGCTGAGGGGAGTTCCACGGGGCTGGCCGGGACCGAAGGGATGTCCCCCTGAGAGGCTACGAGGGCACAGGGACATGGCATGGTTTGGCAACCTTCAAGAGATATGCAGGAGACAGGGACTGTGATGCTCTGGACCTGAAAGTAGGGGGATGTGCAAGTCCCGATGAGAGCATGCCTGCCCCTCGGTGGCCAAGGGGAGCTGTGCGACATTGCCCTTAATTGGAAGGAGGTCTCCCTGAGAGGATCTGAGGGCAAGGGGGCACGGCACAGTTTGGCAGCCTGCAGGGGACATGGATGCAGCAGGGTCCCCAAAGGTGAGTCGGAGGCAGTGGCCAGGAGAGTTGCTTGACAGCACGGGTGTGCCGAGGGCCGCCTCTGGAAGCCAGGTCTGCGGTCATGTCCTCCCAGGCCCCAGGGGTGCAGAGATATGGCTGCCATGGCATCTCACGCCCAGGTTCAGTGGGGGTAGTTGGCCAACAGTACGGGCTTGCCAAGGGCCACCTCCAGAAGTGAGGCTTTGATCCTGTTCTCCCAGGCCCCAGGGGTGTGGAGGTATGGCTGCCATGGCATCTCACACCCGGGTTCAGTGGAGGGAGTCAGCTAATAGTGCGGGTGTGCCAAGGGCCACCCCTAGAAGCCAGGTCTGTGATCGCATCCTTCCAGGCCCCAGGGGTGCTGAGATACAGCCGCTGTGGTGTCTTGCACCTGGCTCCGGTGGGGGTAGTCGACCAACAGCACTTGTGTGCCGAAGGCCACCCCCAAAATCAAGGGCTGCAATCCCATCCTCCCAGGCCCCAGGGGAGTAGAGATACGGCCGCTGTGGTGTCTCATGCCCGGATTCAGCGGGGGGAGTCAGCCTACAGCACGGGCGTGCTGAAGTCCAACCCCAGAAGCCAGGTCTGTGATTGCATCCTCCCAGGCCCCAGGGGTGTGGAGATACAGCCACAGTGGCGTCTCGCACCTGGATCCAGCAGGGGTAGTCGACCGACAGCACAGGTGTGCTGAGAGCTGCCCCCGGAAGCCAGGTCTGTGATCATGTCCTCCCATCCCCGAGGGTTGCCGAGATACAGCCACCAAGGCATCTCATGCCCGGCTCTGGCAGGGGGAGTCGGCCGACAGACCATGTGTGCCGAGAGCTTCCCCCAGAATCCAGGTCTGCAATCCTGCCCCAAGGGGTGCAGAGATATGGCCGCAATGGCATCTCACACCTGGGACAGTCTGCAGGCACCAGGTCAGCCTACAGTCCTTCACCTGGCACTGTACGGATGCCACCCTGCGAACAGCACCACTCAGGAGGCAAGGGGGCACATGCCAGAAGGCTCGAAGTGAAGCACATTTGTTGGCATCTGGAGCAGCCAAAGAGCAAGAAGGAGGTGTGAGATGAAATGGGCCGAGATGCCAGGACCTGGGTACATATCCTGTGCAAGTTTGAAAGCCCTAGGTGGAGGACAAAGGGGAGAAACGATGTCACAGAAGACTGGATGAGGGTCTGGCTAAGGCCTTGTGGTCCAGCAGAGTTCCACAAGGCTGGGAAAGATCAGAGGAACCTCCCCTGAGAGGCCCTGAAGGCAGGTTTGACACATAACAATTTGGCAGCCTCCAGGAGTTATGCAACCAAGGAAAAGAGCTCTCCTGCCTGGGTAGAAGTGAAAGCCATCAGGGGGTCCCTCCTGATGGAAGTCCTTAAGGGAGAGAGAGGTGGAAAACGGCCAGGCTGGGAGAGCTGCCACCTGGGTGAGGGTGTCCGGACCACAGCCCCCTCCAAGATGGAAGTCCGGAAGGGGGATAGAGGTGGAAAGTGGCTGGGCAGGGAGCACTCCCTCCTGTGTGGGAGGGTCTGGATCATGCCACCCCCAGTGGGACAGAAGTCCCCAAGGGAGCACCTGGCAGAAGGCTGCGGGGCCAGGAGTGCTCCTGCCAGGCAAGGGGAAGGCATCTGACCTCGCCCGGTACCCGATGGTATCCCCGAAATGTCAGCAAGTCCCCAGAATAGCTCTGGACCTGAAAGGAGGGGAATGTGGAAGTCCCGATGGGAGCGTGCCTGCCTCTCAGCAGCCAAAGGGAGTTCCATGAGGCTGGCCTGGATCGGAGGGATGTCCCCCTGAGAAGCTATGAGGGCATGGGACATGGCCTGTCCAGGCAGCCTCCAGGAGATCTGGGGAAAACAGGGACCGTGGTGCTCTGGACCGGAAAGGAGAGTGGGCTTGGAAGTCCCGATGAGGGTGTGCCTGCCCCTCAGTGGCCGAGGGGAGTTCTGCGGGCCAGCTGGGACCAGAGGGAGGCCCCCTGATGGGCTCAGTTGGCATGGGGACATGCCCCAGCCAGGCAGCCTCCAGGACATCTGGGGAAGATGGGGACCGTGGTGCACTGGACTGAAAAGGAGGGGGATGTGGAAGTCCCGATGAGACCGTGCCTGCCCCTCGGCAGCCAAGGGGAGCTCCGCAAGGGTGGCCTGGATTGGAGGGAGGTCCCTGTGAGAAGCTGTGAGGGCACAGTGACACGGCATGGCTTGACAGCCTGCAAGGGACATGAAGTTGGCAGGTTCCCCTAGGCGAGCCTTGGGCTGTGGCCAAGTAAAGAGATTTCTCTGCAGGGTCAAAGGGGTGGATCACCATGGTAGGCCCTTAAAGAAGTCCTTAAGGGAGCTTTGTGCAGAGGCCTGCAGGCACAGAGACCTCCTGGCCAGGTAGAGGCATCCAACCCCGCCCCGTTCTCAAAGGCATTCTCGAAAAAATCGCAAAGTCCCCAGAGTAGCCCTGGATCAGAAAGGAGGTGGACTTGGAAGTCCGTATGAGACCGTACCTGCCCCTCCATGGCCAAGGGGAGTCCCATGGGGTAGGTCACAACCTGGAGGTATGCTCCCCTGATCATCTGGTGGGCATGTATGATCCGGCACAATTTGGCAGCCTCCAGGAGTTAAGGGACAACAGGGTGTCTCAGAGTGTGAGTCCGGGACTCAGCCCCAGGGGAGAATGTTCTGCCAGGTGGCTGCATGGAGTTAAGGTGCCCCCCATTGGGCCTCTTCCTCCTGGCGGAAGTCCATATGAGAGTGGGACTCCCCCTCAGTGGTCAAGGGGAGTTCTGTTGGGCTGGTTGCACCCTGCAGGCTTGCTCCTCTGATCGCCTGATGGGCATGCATGATCTGGCATGATTTGGCAGCCTCCAGGAGTTAAGGGACAATGGGGTTTCTCAGAGTGGGAGTCTGGGTCCCAGCCCCAGGGGAGAATGTTCTGCCAGGTGTCTGCATGGGTCGAGGTGCCCTCACGGGCCTCTTCCTCCTGTCCGGAAGTCCGTATGAGAGCAGATCTGCCCCTCAGCGGCCGAGGGGAGTTTTGCAGGGCCAGTCGCACCCTGCAGGTTTGCTTCCCTGATCGCCTGGCGGGCATGTGTAATCCAGCACAATTTGGCTGCCTCCAGGAGTTAAGGGACAATGGGGTGTCTCAGAGTGTGAGTCCGGGTCTCAGTCCCATGATTTGGCAGCCTCCGGGAGCTAAGGGACAATGGGTTGTCTCAGATTGCAAGTCTGGGTCCCAGCCCTGGGGGAGAATGTCTTGCCAAGTGTCTGCGTGGGGTTGAGATGCCCTCACAGGCCTCTTCCTCCCAGCCTGAAGTCCGTATGAGAGTGGATCTGCCCCTCAGCAGCCAAGGGAAGTTCCATGGGGCCGATCGCACCCTGCAGGTACATCCTCTGGAAGGGCTGGTGAGCATGCATGATCTGAAATGATTTGGCAGCCTTTGGGAGCTGAAGGACGACGGGGTGTCCCATCAAAATGTGTGAGTGTCAGTGCCCCAGTCTAGGTCCCAGCTCATGGAGAGGGGAGACGGGGTGTCCTGTCAGAGTCCATGTCCCAGCCCTGGGTGATGTCCTGGCAGGTGTCTGTGTGGGATTGAGGTGCCCTTACCCACTGCCCATCGATCGATTGGGATGACCGACTCCCACTGGTGGAGAGTTGCTGCAGTGGGTCCCTGTGGGTCATGGCTTGTGAGTTGAGCTTCTCCACCCTGGGAGCGAGGTGCAGGTGGGGGTGTGGAGTGCTCCATGCCCCTCAGGGCAGAGGTCTAGGTGAGACTGATGAGCCCGGGATGAGGCAAAGGAGTCCTGTGACATGGCTGCCATCCCCTGGCATCTGTGAGTGGCTGAAGCATGGAGGGGGCTCTCTCCCACCTTTCTCTGGCTATGAGAGCTGATGCGCACTGTGCCTGCCTGTGGCCCTCCAGGGTTGCGGTTGCCGGTCCACGAACAGCACTCGTGGTGCCCCCTCTGTGGGGAGCGGGACCCCTCCTGTTGGCAGAGGTGTGGGCTCTGGCCCCTCCTCTCTGCCCACCCCCTGAGGTGCTCCTATCTGGTATCCTGCCAGTAGCATATGTTTGTCTCAAAGATTAAGCATTGCAAGTCTCGGTGCACATGGACGCTACAGTGAAACTGCAAATGGCTCATTAAATCAGTAATGGTTCCTCTGATTGCTCCACTGTTACTTGGATAACTGTGGTAATTCTAGCGCTAATACATGGTGACAAGTGCTGACCTCCGGGGATGCGTGCATTTATCAGACCAAAACCAATCCGAGTCTCGGTCCCGCAGCTTTGGTGACTCTAGATAAACTCGGGCTGATTGCGTTCCCTCGTGGCGGTGATGCGACATTCAAATGTTTGCCCTATCAACTTTCGATGGTACTATCTGTGCCTACCATGGTGACCAGGGAATCAGGCTTCGATTCTGGAGAGAGAACCTGAGAAATGGCTACCATATCCAAGGAAGGCAGCAGGCACGCAAATTACCCACTCCAGACTCAGGGAGGTAGTGACAAAAAATAACAATACAGGACTCTTTCGAGACCTTGTAATTTGAATGAGTACTCTTTAAATCCTTTAATGAGGATCTATTGGAGGGCAAGTCTGGTGCCAGCAGCCGTGGTAATTCCAGCTCCAATAGCGTACATTAAAGTTGCTGCAGTTAAAAAGTTCGTAGTTGGATCTTGAGATCAGGCTGGTGGCCTGCTGTAAGGTGAGCTACCACCTGTCCCAGCTCCTGCCTCTCGGTGCTCCCTAGATGCTCTTAACTAAGTGTCCCGGGGGTCTGAAGTGTTTACTTTGAAAAAATTAGAGTGTTCAAAGCAGGCCGGTTGCCTGAATACTTCAGCTAGGAATAATGGAATAGGACTCCGGTTCTATTTTGTTGGTTTTCAGAGCTGGGGCCATGATTAAGAGAGACGGCCGGAGGCATTCGTATTGTGCCGCTAGAGATGAAATTCTTGGACTGGCACAAGACAAACAAAAGCAAAAGCATTTGCCAAGAATGTTTTCATTAATCAAGAATGAAAGTTGGAGGTTCAAAGATGATCGGATACTGTCATAGTTCCGACCATAAATAATGCCGACTAGCGATCCGCCAGCATTATTCCCATGACCCACCAGGGAGCTTTCAGGAAACCAAAGTCTTTGGGTTCCAGGGGGAGTATGGTTGCAAAGCTGAAACTTAAAGGAATTGATGGAAGGGCACCACCAGGAGTGGAGCTTGCGGCTTAATTTGACTCAACATGGGAAACCTCACCCGGCCCGGACACGGAAAGGATTGACAGATTGATAGCTCTTTATTGATTCTGTGGGTAGTGGTGCATGGCCATTCTTAGTTGGTGGAACGATTTGTCTGTTAATTCCGATAACGAATGAGACTCTGCCATGCTAACTAGTTATGTGGCCCAGTGCGGTCGTCTCCAACTTCTTAGAGAAACAAGTGGCTTTCATCCACATGAGATTGAGCAATAACAGGTCTGTGATGCCCTTAGATGTCTGGGGCTACACTTCTGCTACACTGAATGGATTAGCGTGTGTCTACCCTTGACTGACAGGTCCAGGTAATTCGCTGAACTCCATTTGTGATAGGGACTGGAGATTGCAATTATTCCTCGTGAACGAGGTGGTCATAAGCTCACATTGATTAAGTCCCTGCCCTTTGTACACACCACCTGTCGCTACTACCAATTGGATGGTTTAGTAAGGTCCTCGGATCGGCCCCACTGGAGTCAGTCATGGCCCCGGTGGTGCGCCAAGAAGACGATCAAACATGACTATCTAGAGGAAGTAAAAGTCATAACAAGGTTTCCGTAGGTGAACCTGCGGAAGGATCATTAACGCCAAGGGTCCTGGGATGGTGCTGTCCCTGGATACCAGGGCCTCTCCTTGCTCCGCCACCCTGACCCTCTATGTCTCTCTCTCTCTCTCTCTCTCTCTCTCTCTGACTCCTATCACTCTGTGCGCCCTGGTGGAGGCCAGCGGGACTGAGCCCATGCCTCCTTGGGGGAGAGAGTGAGGGGAGGGAGAGGGGAGGGAGTGAGAGGAGGGGTGGTGTCTGTCCCCCCCTTGCCTCCTGGCAGTGGGAGGGAGGGGGTCCATCCGTGTGGTGGGGGTGTGGGTGCTCCTCTGCTGCCATGAGGGGATGGTGGTGGAGGGTGCACCTGGCCTAATGGTGTGGTCCACAGCACGCCCCAGAGATGGCTGGCTCTCCATGTGGTAGGGGGAGGGAGAGGGTGCTGTCTCAGCAGGGGGGAAGTGGCCTCCCCTCTGGCTGTGCGGGGCCATCCCTGGGGGTGGCACACCGGAGCCCTCTCCCCTAGATGTCGGTCATGGGCACCTGTGGAGGATGCCCCACTCTACGCGGGGTGTTGGTTCAAAGACCCGGAAGGTCAGCAGTGTGGCCCCATGCCAGCCGCTGCAAGACTCCCTGCTGTTTTGCTGTGTGGGGCCAGTAACCCCGGTCTGGGCGCCCACGACGATGCCTGTGAAACCTCGCATGCTCATCTTGAGGTGTGATGCCGCATGGGGAGCGGTGCCCCGGCAAATGAAAACTGTACGACTCTGAGAAGTGGAACACTCGGCTCATGCATCCATGAAGAAAGCAGCTAGCTGTGAGAACTAATGTGAATTCAGGACACATTGATCATCGACACTTCGAATGCACTTTGCGGCCCTGGGGTACTCTTGGGTCTACGCCTGTCTGAGGGTCGTCATGCCTTCCATTGCCTCAGGGGGGTGTCTGGCCCCCATTGAGGGTGTGGCCGGGGAGTCGAGGGAGCCTGCTGCAAGCCCCCTGTCTCACCAGGGAGAGATGCGGATGGAGGAGAAGAGTCCCTTGCTGCTCTGAGCTGGGAAGCCCATCTGAGGATGGGAGGGAGCAGGTGTGTGTCTGGCCTGCCCCCTGGAGGCTGTCGGTGGTACTGCCACTGGGCTGCCCTCCTGGGGTGGAGCCTGACATCCACCTGCCTGGTTCCCGTGTGCCGGGGCTGTGTCGGCTGTCCTCCTCTGCCGCTTGGAGTCTGGTGGTGGGGAGTGGGTGCGTGGGGGCCAGGAAAGGACAGGTAGTCTGTCTGCCCACCAAGGCCCCTGCTGTCCCCTCATGACCATGCTTGTAACATGACCTCAGATCAGATGTGGCGACCCGCTGAATTTAAGCATATTACTAAGTGAAGGAAAAGAAACTAAGCAGGATTTCCTCAGTAACGGCGAGTGAAGAGGAAAAGCCCAGTGCCGAATCCCCACCTGGGTGATGGGCACAGGGAAATGTGGCATACGGAGGTCCGTCTCCCCGGCGCCGCCTAGGGGACCCAAGTCCTTGTGATTGAGGCTCAGCCCGCGGACAGTGTGAGGCCGGTGACAACCCCCGGTGTGTCAGGATCAGGTCTTCCCGGAGTCGGGTTGTTTGTGAATGCAGCCCAAAGCAGGTGGTAAACTCCATCTAAGACTAAACACTGGCATGAGACCGATAGTGGCCAAGTACCG
>NC_056731.1:342417960-342525460 GCF_019279795.1 Protopterus annectens | reverse complement strand
GTCCCAATGAGAGTGTGCCTGCCCCTCTGCGGCCAAATGGAGTTCCATGAGGGTGACCAGGATCGGAGGGAGGTCCCTCTGAGAGGCTCTGAGGGCATGGGGACATGGCATGGCTTAGCAGCCTGCAGGGGATATGCGGGAGACGGGGACTGTGGTGCCCTGGACCGCAAAGGAGGGGGGCTCGGAAGTCCTGATGAGAGCATGCCTGCCCCTCGGTGGCCAGGGGAAGTTCCACAAGGATGTCCTGGATCAGAGGGAGGTTGCTCTGAGAGGCTCCAAGGGTATGGGGACACAGCATGGCTTGGCAGCCTCCAGGAGATATGCAACCCAAGAAAAAGAGTGCTCCTGCCCGGGTAGAAGTGGAAGCCCGGAAGGATGATTCCGTCCCGGTGGAAGTCCAGAAAGGAGAGAGAGAAGGGCAGAAGGCAGCCAGGCAGGAAGCACTCACGCATGTGTGAGAGGGTCCGGATTGAGCCCCTGGTGGGATGGAAGTCCTCAAGGGAGCATCTGGCAGAAGGCAGAGGGGCCACGAGTGCTCCTGCCTGGTTGAGCGGGTTCAGGCAGAGCCCCCCCACAACAGAAGTTCTCAAGGGCGTGTCTGGCGGAAGGGTGCAGGGCCAGAAGTGATCCTGCCAGGTAGGGGGAAGATGTCCGACGTCGCCCGGTACCCAACGACATCCCCAAAATGTCGCAAAGTCTCAAGAATAGCCCTCAACCTGAAAGGAGGGGGAAGTGGAAGTCCCGATGAGAGTGTGCCTGCCCCCTTGGTGGCCAGGGTGAGTTTAAAGAGGGTGGCCTGGATTGGAGGGAGGTCCACCTGAGAGGCTCTGAGGGCATGGGGACAGGGCACAATTTGACAGCCTGCAGGGGATATGCGGGAGATGGTGAATGTGGTGTCCTGGACCGAAAAGGAGGGGGTCACGGAAGTCCTGATGAGAGCATGCCTGCCCTTCAGCGGCCAGGGTGAGTTCCACAAGAGCGGCCTGGATCAGAGGGAGGTCCCTCTGAGAGGCTCCACGGGCACAGGGACATGGCCAAGCCAGGCAGCCTGCAAAGGCTATGTGGGAGACGGTGACTGTGGTGCCCTGGAATGGAAAGGAGGGGGACTCGGAAGTCCCAATGAGAGCGTGCCTGCACCTCGGTGGCTGTGTTGAGTTCCGCGGGGGTGGCCTGGATTGGAGGGAGATCCCCCTGAGAGGGTCCAAGGGCATGGGGACACGGCCCAGCCAGGCAGCCTCCAGGATATCTGGGGAAGATAGGGACCGTATTGCTCTAGACCGGAAAGGAGCATGGGCTCGGAAGTCCCTATGAGGATGGGTCTGCCCTTCAGTGGCCAAGGGGAGTTCAGCGAGGGTGGTCTGGATTGGAGAGAGGTCCCCCTGAGAGGCTCCAAGGGCATGGGAGCACGTCATGATTTGGCAGCCTGCAGGGGATATGCAGGAGACAAGGACTGTGGTGCCCTGGACTGGAAAGGAGGGGAGCTCGGAAGTCCCAATGAGAGCATGCCTGCCCCTCGGCAGCCGGTGAGAGTTCCGCTTGGACGGCTTGGACTGGAGGGAGGTCCCCCTGAGAGGCTCCAGGGGCACTGGGATACAGCCTAGCCAGGTAGCCTCCAGGAGATCTGTGGAAGATGAGGACCGTGATGCTTTGGACCATAAAGGAGCGTGGGCTTGGAAGTCCCTATTAGGGTGGGCCTGCCCCTCTGCGGCCGAGGGGAGTTCAGTGAGGGGGGCCTGGATCAGAGAGAGGTCCCCTGAGAGGCTCCGAGGGTATGAGAACATGGCACGATTTGGCAAACTGCAGGGGATATGTGGGAGACAGGGACTGTGGTGCCCTGGACTGGAAAGGAGGGGAGCTCAGAAGTACTGATGAGAGCGTGCCTGCCCCTCAGCAGCCGGGGTGAGTTCTGCTTGGGTGGACTGGATCAAAGGGAGGTCCCCCTGAGAGGCTCTGATGGCATGGAGATACAGCCCAGCCAGGCAGCATCCAGGAGATCTGGAGAAGATGGGGATTGTGGTGCTTTGGACCGGAAAGGAGCATAGGCTTGGAAGTCCCTATGAGGGCAAGCCTGCCCCTCAGCAGCTGAGGGGAGTTCCACGAGGGTGGCCTGGATCAGAGGGAGGTCCCCCTGAGAGGCTCCAAGGGCATGGGGACATGGCATGATTTGGCAGCCTGCAGGGTATATACATTAGATGGGGACTGTGGTGCCCTGGACCAGAAAGGAGGGGGTCTCAGATGTCCCGATGAGAGCATGAATGCCCCTCAGCAGCCAGGGTGAGTTCTGCAAGGGCAGCTTGGGTCAGAGAGAGGTCCTCCTGAGAGGCTCTGAGGGCATGGGGACACGGCCCAGCCAGGCAGACTCCAGGAGATCTGGTTAAGATGGAGACTGAGGTGCTTTGGACCATAAAGGAGCGTGGGCTTGAAAGTCCCTATGAGGGTGCACCTGCCCCTCGACAGCCGAGAGGAGTTCAGTGAGGGTGGCCTGGATCAGACAGCGGTCCCACTGAGAGGCTCCAAGGGCATGGGGACACAGCATGATTTGGCAGCCTGCAGGGGATATACGTTAGATGGGGACTGTGGTGCCCTGGACCAGAAAAGAGGGGGTCTCGGAAGTACCGATGAGAGCATGCCTGCCCCTCAGTGGCCGGGGTGAGTTCCGCTTGGGTGGCCTGGATCAGAGGGAGGCCCCCCTGAGAGGCTCCAAGGGCACAGGGATATGGCCCAGCCAGGCAGCCTCCAGGAGATTTAGGGAAGACGGGGACTGTGGTGCTTTGGACCGGAAAGGAGCGTGGGCTTGGGAGTCCCTATGAGGGTGGGCCTGCCCCACGGCAACAGAGGGGAGTTCAGTGAGGGCGGCCCTGGATTGGAGAGAGGTCCCCTTGAGAGGCTCCAAGGGCATGGGAACATGGCACGATTTGGCAACCTGCAGTTGATATGCAGGAGATGGGGACTGTGGTGCCCTGGACCTTAAAGGAGTGGGGTCTTGGAAGTCCCGATGAGAGTGTGCCTGCCCCTCGACGGCTGGGGTGAGTTCCGCAAGGGCAGCTTGGATCGGAGGGAGGTCCCCCCGAGAGGCTCTGAGGGCATGGGGACATGACCCAGCCAGGCAGCCTCCAGGAGATCTGGGGAAGACGGGGACCGAGGTGCTCTGGACCGGAAAGGAGCGTGGGCTTGGAAGTCCCTATTAGGGCAGGCCTGCCCCTCATTGGCTGGGGGGAGTTCCACGAGGGTGGCCTGGATTGGAGTGAGGTCCCCCTGAGAGGCTCTGAGGGCACTGGGACACGGCACAATTTGGCAGCCTGCAGTGAATATGCTGGAGATGGGGAATGTGGTGCCCTGGACCGGAAAGGAGGGTCTCAGAAGTCCCGATGAGAGTGTGCCTGCCCCTTGGCAGCCAGGGTGAGTTCTGAGAGGGCGGCCTGGATCAGAGGGAGGTCCCCCCTGAGAGGCTCTGAGGGCACTGGGATACAGAACGGTTTGGTAGCCTCCAGGAGTTAAAAGCCAAGGAGGGGTCTCCCATCAGAGTCCGGGTCCCAGCCCCAGGTCACATCCCACTACTCATATCGTATTTCCCCAAAAATAAGACCGGGTCATACTCTTTCCCCCACCAAAATACGCATTAGGGCTTATTATCAGGGGATGCCTTATTTACCCACACCGTCCAACAATCTACCTTTATTCATTTATTCATGTACAAAAATCAACATTTATGTATTTTATATATATATATATATATATATATATATATATATATATATATACACACACACACACACACACACACACACACACACATATATATATATATATATATATATATATATATATATATATATATATACATTTCCCTACTGTTGAGTGACTGCTGCATAATATGTTTGAGAAAACATCAGACATTGCTGCAGCACAGATGGCTTAGGGGTAACTTGCTGTGGCCATGGTGTACAGGGTCCTAGGTTTGAGACTTGCAAGGGTTGATTATTTTATTGCTGGGCAGAACAAGGGCTGTTGGATACAGAGTGATTAAGGCACTTTTAAACAGTTGTAAGCGGGTTTGCGTGGGTTTGCATGGCAGTAAGCAATACTAATTTCCGGTTAAATATGCTTACAGACAGTTAGCCTTAAAAGTGCTTAATCTGTGTAGGAATTGCTTAGCAACATGCAAACAGGCTTAATCCCACTTAGTACTGAGCTTACTCCCACTTACCCCACACTAACTTCTTTAAAAGAAAAGAAAAAAGAGGAGATAGGAAAGTGGCAAACAAGGGGGCAAGCAGAGGGAAAGACAATTAGGGAAAGTAGCTAGGGATGTGCAGGATAGGTGTAGGGAAAGTCCATAGCTGTCCATTTCTTCTACAGCAACAGCTGTGCATATATACTGAATTTGGAGGTATATTTGGAAACTTAAACCTCTGAGACAGGGGTGAGGACAACAATAATGTGTTGTGAAGCCATATTACATGTGTCCAGTGGACACGTGTGTGAAATGGACAGGGAGAAATATTTTTTTGGGAACAGATTGCCCTTTTTTAAGGTGAGAGTGGGATGTTGGGGGAGGATAGTAGGTATATTTGGGGAGTTAGGTTGGGTGGGAAGACAGACAAGACAGACAAGACAGCATACAGGGGTGGTATATGACACATGTGGGGGTAAACTCCTTGGACGGGGAGGGGTGGTTGGAAATCAGAAGCCCATGAGCCCCCAAATGGAAACAGTGGGACTGAGGTCCCCACCCATGCGCAGTCACCACTGCATCTTCACGGCCCCGAAGGTGGTTGTGCCAGGGGCTGAGCAGGAGTGGCAGGCTGACACTCTAATTGCACCACATGGCCCTCAAGCTGGCATAGCAGGTCTCCAAAAGCCTTTTGGAGCTTGCTATGCACAAATCCCTAGACCTGGCTTCGGATGATGGTATCCTGTCCACGCCCACTCCCAGGGAAGGGATGAGCCCCATCTTTTGAGGTGGTTCCACCTGCAGGTGGTGCAGGACCAGTTGAAGAGGAGGTCCCGGGGTGAGTCGCAGAACTGCTGGGGCCTGGTACCATGGCCAGATGAGGTGGGAGAGGTGGGTCCGCTGGGACCGGCCTTCCCAAACTTGCTATGGTGTTGCAGTTTTAGAACATATGTGGGTTAGTAATAGCCAACACAATCCAGGATAAATTTTACCAGCATGCATAGATATTCCCATTAACCCAAAACAACAGATATGGAGCAGTTGCATAGCAAACAGAACACATACATATATGGAACCACAGTGGCCATTACAATGGCATGCCGGTTACATTGATAGCAATAGGCCACCAATGATAGTATTTCAACATGAAACACTAATAGAAACACATTTCAATATTTGTTGAACAATAGGCCATACGTCCCAACAGTAGGTTTGGTGTAAAACATACCCCATTGATTTGTGTGTCTAGATTACTGTTGTAGATATGGTGGGGGGAGAGAGAGATGTCAATTAACAACTTATATATCCTTGCAGTACTCACAACTTTAATGATCATTGCTCTAATCATTACTCTACAGGTATTATTACAATACCCTATGGCCTTGGTTTGACCAGTGGTATGTTTGTACACAGTGTATAATTCAACTGTCTTATAGCTACTTTCTACTTCTCTTATCTGGAAGACCTGTGGGCGGAATGTTTGTTAACACTACCTGACTGTTTCTACACATACTCCCAGATTCCTAGTTAAAATTATTATGCATACAGCTTACTACCACTCCTGGGATTCAAACCATGGCTGTGTCTGCTAAAAATACAATAATTTGTGTTTCATCAGAGTGAGCTGTTTAGAAACTGCTGTTTCTTTCTTCAGTGTTTTCTGTCTATGTCTCTCTTGGTTGTACAATCTGACCTTGTAATTACAACATTCTTAAGCAGACATTTTTAGACATATTTTTTATGTAGCTCAGTGTGAGAAACAGTGGTTGACACAACAGTACTATTCATATATCAGATCTTGGTGAATGCAACATGTCAGGCCATACAATAACGGAGTAAACACAACTAGTCCAGGATTTGGAACTTTATTGCCAGGCAGTTACACTTTTATTTGAATATGACCTATATGGGGCTATTACTGTCATATTGTCTGGTTTATGCAGTAGAAACCATACACATTTTGTATACTGCCAGGTGACATTTTACTCCTTTATATTTATTTGGTATGACTACTACAAGCAGGATTGCTACTCATCAGCCTCGCTGTGCAGCCTTTCCAACCTGCTGGTATGGGCTTCCTGGTTCACAACCCACTCAGCTGCAGCTGTAATGAAAATAGAGAAAAATGTATGCATTTTATGCATACCTATCCATCACATACACAGGCTGGACGTTGGTAAACAGTTATTGCTATGAATACATACACACTGCTGGGACATCTCCCTTCTCTCTTGCTTCTTGGACCCACCATTCCAAGAGCTCCCTCTTCCTCCATTTCAAGTCAGCATAGTGGTGCTAGACCTCCTCACCCGTCTGATGGATATCAGTGGTACTGGTGAGATCACAGGTGAGACTTTCCCAGGCTTCTGCTTTATATTGGGAGCCCTGGTTCTGGTCCTGCAGCAGTCTCATGTTTTTTTACCAGGAGTCCTACCATGCCCTTGGACTCCTGTATGCCTCAGTGCTACACCTGAAAGTGCATGCCCTCTCTAAAACCTGCCATACTGCCTATAGTGGAGAGCTGTATTCCTGCCTGTGGGGTTTAAATACAGCCGATTTCTCACCCTTTGCCATGATTGGATAGTTTTGAAAAATGCTGACCTAAGCTAAGCTATGGGCAAACCTGCTTAGCTAACGTTGGCAGCACTTAAAGGGGCAGGTTCAGCATTACTTACCAATGGGCAGATCCACTTAGCAGGGATATTCATTGCTTAGTATTCATATGTACACAATGCTTACATCCAGTTAGCATAGCTGTGCAATGCTTAGCATTGCTTATGTTTTATTAAATTGGTCTAACACCTGTATGGGATTGATTCATCATTCATTACATAATATAGATTTATTTACCTTCCCTGACATCCCCCAATTTGCTGTAATTAATGTATTATTAATATTTATTAATATTTATTAACAACATTATACTTGTGTTGTGGTTTGTTTTCCTGACATAACAAATCCCCCCATGCTTTCTTGTCATTGCAGGTGTTGTCATGGCTGTGGCAGCAATCTTTGGTATATGTTGATACTGTCTGTATTATACTAACATCACAGCTGGAGTCAATGATTGCCCACAGTCTGTAGTCCTTCAGGCAGCTGTTTAGACACAGGATGTGTATGTCATCTGTGATGTCTATCACTTAAATAATGGATAGAAAAGGGCCCAGCAGACAGCCCTGATGTATGGACCTGATTACTGGACCTGAGATATAGGTCAAGTCACACATTTCAACATAGTGAGATGCCACGTATGTGATACACTGCTCTATCCACTTGGTGATATAGCTGCTTATGGCCACATCTAACAGTGCTGATTGTATACATCAGTGTGGATTTGTGTCAAATGTCTTGACCTGGTGAAGTTCCAGAAGATGATACTATTATTATCATGCATGCACTTGATGATCTCTTTGAGAACATCTGTCAGATGTGACAACTCACACAGGTCTGTTGCAGACAGCCAGGATATTACTAGTGTCCATTTAGAAAAGGTCAATGATGACATGTTGGTCTACCTCACAGCTGAGGGGAGTCAGGATGTATATATACATGCATGCAACAGGTGCTGTCCCCCCCAACTCAGATTGATGAATGTTGATGTACACCCTTCTACGGGAACATAGCCCACATGGAGGGTGTGTTGGAGTGTGCATTCAACCATATCAACAAGGTGTATGTGATGAGTCATGCCATAAATGATCTGTGATGTCACAGCCCATTGATTCTGTGTGACAGGCCCAGATGAAGGTAAGACAGTGCATCTTGCCTATCGGGATCTGGCCTAGGGTTTTGACTCAATCTGCTACACAGGTATCATTGAGAAACTCTCACAGCTGGGGATTAACCTTTGCTTCACTAGATGGGTAACCAATTGGCTCACTGAGAGAACACATACTGTGAAAGATTGTTAATCAACTTGTACCAGTAGACCTGTCACTATTGGCAAACACCAGGGATCTGTGCTTGGCCCTTTACTGTTTGGACTCTATTTCTCGACAGTTCAGGCTAAAGTATATGGCCTTTGGTTTACCAAGTTTGCTGATTCTTGCATATTGGGTGCAATCACTGAGTCCACCAATGATAATTACATGCTACAGGAGGAGCTAACACAGACAAATGATTGGTGACAAAGCCACGCGATCTACAAATAAATGCAGAAATGTGTCTTTGTGTTGCCCTTCTGAAAAGTGGAATTCCATGCAAATTACAGCATTGACAACAGTTCTGCTATGCAGAAACCCAGTGAAGCAAGCACTGGGAAAAACATGTAGATAGCAATCTGAACTTTGACAACCAGGTGTCCACACAGATACTGAAAACCTAATCATAAGTCATGCCATCATATTGAGATCTTAGGATTGTATGACAGCACTGTACTCTATCCTCATCAGAACACTAATAGAGTATAATGCTCTCCTTTGCATGTACCTCACCAGATACATGCAGCAGTTGGCAAGACCATAGGGCTTTCTCATCAAGAAAACACAGGGCCTACAAACCATGCCACAATGTATGTAGATAGACTAAAAGCCATGTCACTGTAATCTGTATCAGATAGGATGAGGTGACTTCTCCCTCACTTCCAGGCCAGTCTCTGTCCCTGCCCTGGTGGGAATACTGCATTTCCCAAATCATATATAACTGCTTATATCAGCAGTGTCTGTTGAGGAGAATATAGTAATAACTGTGTCTCACACACTGGTGTAAAAGGTTATCTATACTAACAAGCAAGAGCACAAACACATGCACGTGCACACACACACACACACACACACACACACACACACACACACACACACACACACACACACACACACACACACACACACACGCACACACACACACACTCACACAGTTGACTGTAATGACAACAGAACCCCTACCTAAGTACATAGACTATATCACTCAATAATTTACGCAAATGCCACAACACAAGTCTGACTTTTACAAGACTGCAGGTCAACTTATAGCGGATAACATCAGCAGACCATGTTGGAGAGAAGATGTTGGGAGGCCTGTATGAAATGGATGTGTAGGCATGTGCAAGTATCAATATACTGTCAATTCATGGCAGTAGAGCAGTAACTATAAGATACACACTTCTGCTCTTCTGCCTAGACACACACACACACCCAGGTGACTGCAGTGACAATGGAACCCCTACCTAAGTGCACAGACTACAAAACTCAGTACTTTATGCAAGTGCCATGGCACATGTATGACTATTACATGATTGCAGGTCAACTGATAATGGATGACATCAGCAGGCCATGTTGGAGAGAAGATGTTGGGAGGCCTGCATTGGTTCATAGCTTCATAGGTTCATAGGATGTAACTATCCTAATGACCTTATGGCATTTACAAGTCTAGCTGTGTAAAAAGACAAGTACCCTTATTGAGCATAGTTAGATGGTCTTTGTTAGCAGAACAATTTTGTAAGCAGACCAACTGGCCCCATTCATGACGGACATAGATGGCACCTCAGAGGACGAATTTACAATCACACATCCAACTGCCATGGTTGCACTTGAATAGGTTCATTGAGGAGCACTGCTTCACACACAGTGGGAGACTATTACAGAAGTGTGTCAATCACTGGGATATATATCTGTCTCTCCAGCATATTCTGTTTATGGCACAGACTAGGTTGAGATCCCTGGAGCAAGTTATTCTTGTCCCATTTTATTTGCAGATGTCCAGCATTTCCAGTAGGGCAGGGTCTGAGACTGCTCTGTAGGCCAGACATAGGTCACCTCTCAGCAGCCTGCATGATGCTGAGCACAATGACAGCTCTTTCAATCTTTCAATGTATGCCATGTTTTGGAGGCCCTGGATTCTCCCAGTCACAAACCTCTGTGTTTTCTCCAGTTGCTGCAGGTGTCTGTTGAAGTACAAACGTAAGGAAGCATTGTACTCAATTAGTGGTCTCATAAGGGTAAAGTACAGCCTAGCTATAACCTCCCTGGTCTTGGATGTGATGGCCTTATTTATGAAGTGCACAATGTAGAATGTGTGTCCCACCACTATCAACACACAGTGATTGAAGTGTAGATTGCTATCAACATGTATTCCCAGGTCTCACCACACAGTGTCTGAGCTTAGAGGGGTGATAGGTATACCATAATTAGCAGGGGTACTTAATTGCCAAAGGGGACAGTGAGACATTGTTTGCTTTAAGGTTCAGTCTGTGAGTTTAGCACTAGTCATTTGTCTGTGTCAGCCCTTCTGTAATATGTTATCATCATTGGGGGATGCTATATGGCCCTATACCTTTGCCTAGGCTTCAGAGAAATAGTTTCCAAACAGTTGAGGGACCAGCACAGATCTTTGTGGCATTCCAGTGGTAAGTGGTCTTGTGGCGGAGGTGCAGTCCACAAGTCTGACAGTGCGTGTTTTGTCAGTGAGCCAGTTGACTAACCATCTAGTAATGTATGGGTTAATTTCCAGATGGGATATTTTCTCTATAATACATGAATCTGGGTTAGTGTCAAAGACCTTGGAGTGTTTGCACTCATCATAGGTTGTATGTCCTGTTCTCCCTCATCCAGGTCTTTGGGGTCAGTATCAAGAAGTCCACTAGGTTTAATAAACAAGATTTACCCTTGACAAAACAAAAAAAAAAAAAAAAAATTTAAGCTTGTTTCCTGCCTTTCCTGTTAAGTGGTATAGACTATTTGTAGGCTTTTGAGCCCCCAAGCCCTTCTGTGTTGGAGGGAAGCCTTCTAGCTTAGTTTTTTTTCCCTATAACTAGCCAATTTTCTAGTTTCAGCACTCAAATCTGTTTCTTTGATCTCAGCACTTGTTCAGAAAAAAAAAAAAAAAATTTAATCTGCTTTTACTGTACTTGTGTTTCTACCTAATTTTTTTTACTTTTGCATCATCTTAAAAGTACTCAATTGTATTTATTACTGCTTGGTGTAACTCATTCTAAGCCTTCTGGTTTAAACACTTGGGCTTCGGACCAGTTGTTTTGCACTGAGAGGGTTTGTGGTCTGCACTGTAGTGGCAGAACAGGTAGCTTACATCCTTCTAGGTTGGGAACTGCTGATTGAGGGCTCAGTGTCTGTTATTCTAAAAGTGTATTAATTCTGGTTTAAGCACTTAGGCTTTCAGGCCAGTTATTTTACATTAAGAGGGTTCGTGGTCTGCACTCTTGTGGGAGGAGAGGCTGGACTCTGCCCTTCTGAGCTGGGAATTTCTGATTGAAGGCTTATAGTGCATGCATATCTGAACTGCTTCTTACTGAAGTTGGTGCGCCTTGTTTGCTGTGGCATAGACTGGATTCGGGCCTGCTGGATCTAGCTTTGTTTGTGTAACTTGAGCACTAATCCAGGCATTCTCTAAAGTATTCAATTGTATTTATTACTGCTTGGTAGTAACTTGATTAAATTTTAGCTGTCATTCTAAGTCTTTTGGATTAAGCACTTGGGCTTCAGACCAGTTGTTTTACATTAGGAAGGTTTGTGGCATGCACTGTGGTGGCAGGACAGGTAGCTTTCATCCTTCTAAGTTGGGAACTGCTGATTGAGAGCCCAGTGTCTGTTATTCTTAAAGTGTATTAGTTCTGGTTTAGGCACTTGGGCTTCAGGCCAGTTATTTTACATTAAGAAGGTTTGTGGTCTGCACTCTTGTGGGAGAAGAGGCTGGACTCTGCCCTTCTGAGCTGGGAATTTCTGGTTAAAGGTTTATAGTGCCTGAATATTTGAACTGTATCTTACTGAAATTGGTACACCTTGTTTGCTGTAGCATAGACTAGATCCAGGCCTGCTGAATATAGCTTTGTTTATATGCTTGTTGTTTGTTTGCTTGTTATTTCCTGGAACGCTAATTCCACCTAATCTGCTTCTCAGCACTTCTGTGGCTCACTAGTGATATCTGCATTGCTTACTGTACTTATTTCCTTGTTTCACTTGAAAGAAAGTTACTGTTTGTCGTTTTGCATTTAAGTTACCTGTAACACATTGCACTTAAGTTACCTGGCACTTGCTCACTAAAGCAATTATATAAGTCAGCACTAAAAATTAAAAGCACTACACCCTCACTCCCCACTGGCCCTGGTTTTCAATTATTAAGGAATTCCCAATATTATTCTAGCATGTCCAAAGGTCAGTTGTCAATCTCCTCTCCGGTCCAGCTGGTGAATCTGGGAATCTTGAGGCAATGTTACAACTGCCTCATGTACACAGACAACCCTCTCCTCCTCCCAACAAATTCCAACACATGTGAGAGATGCAACCATATAGCCAAACTGGAGGCTAAGCTCTCTCAACTCAGTACTGGCGTAACCAGTCAGGAGGAGAAGGAAACCATACTCACTACAATTCCAGTCTCACATAGACCTACCACGACAGCAAACCAAACACATAATCACACAAAAACATACTCGAGGCTCTAAATAAAGATCTGCCCAAGCAGCAGAGACCTCCAAAGCAGACACCCAAGCAGCCGCTACAAAACAAAACACGTGCAACACATATCTCACAAAGCCAGTGTGCCAAACAGTCACAGCCCTTAAGACTAAACAACACACCTGATACACTTGTAATAGGTGACTCTATGTCAGGCACACTGGCGTCCGCTCAACAGGCTGAACAAGGAGAGGGTCACGGTGAGCAGCCTGTTGGGTGCTAGGATCCGCCACATAACACAAGCACTCAGGTCACTCCAAAGCAAGTACAAATATGACTCAGTCATTGTCCATGCTGGTGTGAATGACCTGAGGTGTACCTCCCTGGACTACATGAAAAGAGACATAAAGGAGCTCTCTGAGCATGTAGCCCAGGTATGACCCTGACCTTGAGTAGCATCTTACCCTCACCAAGAATGATGCCACAATATGAAGACAAGATGATCAATTTCAACAATTGGCTTAAGTACTGGTGTCATTCAAAGGGGATCCAATGCCTGTCAGCTTGGGATGATATGCTCGACAAGCCACGATGCTCGCTAGGGACGGATTGCACCTGTCACCCCTGGGCTTTCGGATATTGGCAAAGGCTCTTGCTACCCCCATAGTGCCTTTTTTAGGCAAGGCTCAAAAGACAAACCCACCTCCATAGGTATCACAAGGGATAAGAAACTAAGAGTAATGCTACTCAACGCCAGAAGTCTAAACCTCAAGATGCATGCACTCGAAACTCTCCTTAGCATGGAGAACATCGATATCTGTGCAGTAACAGAAACCTGGTTCAGGGCTCCCGAGAGCACCCCAGCACTACCAGGTTATACCTCATACAATGCTTTTGGCCCCAAAACTTGGACCGAACCACAAAAGGAGGGAGTATCGATATTCATCAAAGATACCCACACCTCCAGGTTGGTGGCAAAGCACGAAGCATCAGAGACTATCCATGTGCAACTAACAGTGGGTAAAACTGCCTTCCAGTTTATAGCCTGCTACAGACCACCCTCCCAAACCCAGGAACCCCACTCGGCCTTCCTGAGAACACTGGAAAATATGAAGGTCTCTCCAAACACCATTATATTGGGCGACTTCAACTACCCAAACATAGACTGGGAGCATTACTCTAGCTCCAACACCCTAGCCCAAAGGTTCCTAGAATTTATAAACTCAAATGCTATGGAACAATTTGTTACCACTCCCACAAGAGGGAAAACATACTGGACCTGATCATCACCAACATGGGGACTCTATGCTCCAGACCAGAAGTGTATCCCTCACTGGTAAGATCAGACCATAAACTAATCTCACTGGATATTCACATCCCGACCACCCCTGCCCAGAAAACCACAGTGAAAAACTTCTCTAAAGCAAATTTTACACTCCTCAAAACTGAGGTGGAATCCTTCAAAGCCCCGGGCCTGTGGAAAATACAGCCCAGACCGCAGAATCCTTTATAAACGCATTCTATGAACACCTTCAGGAATGCATGGATCATGCGATCCCAAATAAAATCAAGACCCAATCCTCCAAAGGCAGACGTCCTGTCTGGTGGACCCCAGCCATAAACAAACTATACAATAGAAGGAGGAAGCTACTAAATGATAAAGCAAAATCCCAAAAAGGGAAAGCATCACTGATCAGTATTAGCAAAAAACTACGGGCACACATAAAATTGTCTAAGGCCAGCTTCGAGAGAAAAATTGCACAGGACACTAAGGATAATCACAAGGCTTTCTTTAGTTACTGGGTGGTAATTCCCAGATATGCTCAGAATTAGTCCAAAATGACAAAAAATACACCGAACCCACAGACATTGCCAACATCCTAGCTGACAGGTTCAGCGCAAACTTCTCCCCCCACCAAAAGGGTGAATATCTATCCCAGCAGAGTGCTGCCCCCCTGACATCTCAGATGCTCAGGTAAGAGCCGCCCTCTCCAAAGCAAAAAACACAGCATCAATGGGACCAGATGGTGTCCCGGGCTGCGTCCTACATGAACTCAAAGAAGAGCTAAACCCAAACATAAAACTACTGTTCAATCTCAGCCTTACTACAGGATATGTGCCCAAAGAGTGGCGTGCAGCAACAGTGGTCCCTCTCCATAAAGGTGGTGCCTCAACGGATCCTGGAAACTATCGCCCCATAAGCCTGACTAGCTTGGTCTGCAAAGCTATGGAAAGGATCATCATGGACCTCATAAATAAAGATATTGGGGACCTACAAACACTGGATCCTACCCAGTTCGGCTTTGTTAAGGGCAGATCCTGCCTCTTAAACCTGGTTGATTTCTTTGAAACAGTCACCAAGGCCATTGATGAGGGAAGGTGGTCCACACAGCCTACCTGGACCTCAAAAGCCTTGATACAATACCCCACTCGGGCATTATAGATAAGCTCACCAGCTTAAATATAAACCCCTATGTCACTAGATGGATTGCAAACTGGCTCAAGGACAGAACCCACATGGTTAGAATTGCTGGAGCCATGTCAGACTCCAAGCCAGTTACAAGTGGTGTCCCACAAGGCTCAGTCCTGGGACCTCTCTTGTTCGGTATATAATTCGGAGGTACAGGCCAACATGGAAGGACTGTGGCTGACCAAGTTCGCAGATGACTGCAAACTGGGTGCCATAATCGACTCTCCAGCCGACACAAGCATCCTCCAAAAGGGCCTCATAGAAACAGACAACTGGTGCCAGAGCCATGGCCTCAAGCTAAATGCCAAAAAGTGTATAGTCATCCCCTTTGGCAAAAACAAAGTGCCCACAAATTACCACATAGGTGGAAATCCATTAAGTACCGAAGAAGTAATTAGGGACCTGGGGACCCAAGTTGATAGCAATCTCTCATTTGACAACCACGTGGCCAAAGTGGTTATAAAAACATTTTATATAGCCCACCTAATCATGAAGGGATTCACATCTAGATCAGGGGAGGTCATCGTGCCTCTTTACTCATCCCTCATCAGGCCCATAATTGAGTACAATGCCCCTTTTGGGATGTACCTTACCAGACACCTGCAGCAACTGGAAAGACCCCAAAAGTACCTCACCAAGAGGATCAAAGGGCTCAAACAGATGCCATATGCTGCCCGGTTAAAGAAACTCCAGCTCTACTCAGTGGCATACCGCCTGTTCAGAGATCTGTGCCTGGCGTATAAAGCCATGTCCAACCCGGAATTAATGGACATGCTGCACCTCAGAAAATCCAAATCCCATCGAGCTACGCTCGAGACTTGAACCTCAGCACTGAAATAAATAGGACATGCTGGAGGGACAGATTCATAACCCAGAGGCTCCCTTCACTCTGGAATAAAATCCCAGTCCAGGTTAGGCAGAGTCCCTCATTGACTCTCTTCAAGAGGAATCTTGATGAGTGGATGGGAGATCGTAGGTTTACCCCGGGTATCACTTCTGTGTCACTGTTAGATATAGGCACAGTATACTAACCTCGAAAAAGGGCATAGCAAAATAAATTTAAAATGGGTGGCGAAAGCCAAACACATTCTGGCTAGGCTTATAAATGCCCTAGGGCAGATAGCCTAGTATGAACCTATGAACCTATGAACCTATGAACAAAACCAAAATTGGTCAGGTCAAATGTGTTGATGGTCACCTATGCCCCTGTGGATAAGGTCTATGCTGACTCCTTCCCTAGCCTTGCAGATAAGGCTTTTTAGGCTTATGTGTCAATAGTGCTAGTTCTGCAAATTACCAGATTGATGTGCATTGCATATCACACAACATATGATATTAATTTCTATAGTGTAGGTGATATATATGTGGTAAAAGTACTGCGACATCAGGATTGCAGTGCTTGGGGGGAGGCAGCACATGGCTGTATTGTAAATATGTGACATATTGTTAGATAGGGCCTTAAGTTTGTTATGTTTAAACATGTAATTTCATGTCATAAACAAGAAATGGACAGTAAAAAGCAGTAATACATAATAATATTTACTTTTCCATAGCAAGGCAAGTAGCAGCTTTGTGTGATGGTTGGCAAAGTCTTTGCACTTGAGAGATAAACATTTCCAATACTACACATGTTTACGCATAGCTAAGCAGTGTGCAAACACGAGCCACATTGCTAAAGTCTGACAGTTAATACTGAGTCTATTAACCACACCTGCTGCTTAAATGACACCAAGTGTCAATGTACTGACATTTCTTTTTGAGCCCAGGTGATACTGAGTTTGACTCCAGGTATAGCTAATACGTACTTTTAAATAAACATTGATAATTCAATGACGCAAATTCTTTATAGTACATGTGTTGCTGTGTGTTGGCATAGTGCAGCAGGGTTAAACAGCATTGCACGGAGGTAACAGCAGCATTTTGCCACTGTTCACCATCACTATGTATCGGTGTGCAATGCTCACCTCTGTGCAAACATGGAGCCCAAAAGGTGAAGGAATCCATTGCTTTTTCTGCTACTTATGTGTTTTGTGTGTGATTCTATTTTTTGACCAGATTAAAGTGGTGAAAATAGGGTAGATAGGAAATTGGTGAAATGGGGAACAACCAGGGGGAAGAACAAAGAGAAAGCAGTACAGGAATGTGTAGGCAGAAGGGAGGGAGGAAACAACCATAGCTATTCATTTCTTTAACAGTGTAATTGAAAATATGTCCAGAATATTAACTGAATTTGGACTGTCACCTCCACAAAGAGGGGTGACCCAATGCAGTCAATGTTTTACAGTCAATTGAACTGAATCAAGTGTGTCAAGAAGACACCTATGAGAAATAGAGAGAGATGCATGGGATAATTTTTTTCTGGGATAGGTGCCCATTTTTTTTTATTTCAGTAAAAGAGGAATGTTGGGAAAGGGATGTAGGTATGTTTGGCTCAGGTAAGTTGGGTAGCTGAGGAAGTATTTGCAAACACACAAGACAAGAGACAGGGATGGTGATGGACAAAAAAGGTTGGGAGACACCATGATTGGGGTGAGGGAGGGTCAACCCAGGCCCATGGCCGTCAAGTTTAGAGACAGTGAGAATCGAGTCCTCACTCACTGGACTATCATCACTGTCTCCTTACTCCACTGGTGGCTGGAGTGTTTGATGTTTCCTTCTCCTCCTATGGAATATGAGAGACAGCAACCTCTCCATCCAGAATACAAGTGCACCAATGGTGTGGTGCACAACCATATGCACCATCCTTGGCAACTCACTGCGGGTGATGAAATCATCACCTCCGCCACTGCTCCCAGAGGGTACCACTGTACCAGCCTCCAGGGCAGGACTACCTGAGGGTGCAGGTAGTGCAGGGTCAGCAGAGACAGTGCTACCAATTTGGCTCCCAGACATGCTGGGCATCAGTGCAGGAGCCGGTGGAGCGGGGGAAGACCAATCCTCCGGGGTTGGCCTACATCGGTGTGCTGTGGAGCATTTAGTGATGTGGTACACATGGATGACATGGAGACATTTTGACAACACATAATATAAAATAAAAAAGAAAGAGCTAAGGGTTGGGGTGAGAGAAAAAAAAGAGATAAAATTAGTACTGTCATATGTGACACACAATGCATTAAAACAATTATACAATTCTTTTATCTTCAGCATTACATTTAAGTATACCTCCTAACAGATGCACACTATACTAAAGATTGCTGAAGTAATCCTTGAAATGTGCATATATTGTACATATGAGTGTTCCAGTTATACAGATTACAGTTTACAGCAGGGCATTTGTGCCATTGGTATAGAGATTTTAATTTAATGTAAATATTATTGAGGAAATAACAGTATTGTATAGTTGTGAATTGTGGTATTTGAACCCACAACCTCTGACTACAGTCTAATATTGGACTCTTACAACTGGTTTGTGCTACAGATGAATGCATGCATACTTGCTTTTGCAGTTGTGATATGCATGCTCAATTTAATACAACTCTATAAAATACAAAAAAAAGCTATCTTTAACTTTTAGTGCTACAATAACACTTCTCTTCTGCTGCATACATACCACTTGCTACCCTCAGTCTCTCCAATCGAGTAACATGGGCCTGGACATTGAACTCATAGTCCCTAGCAGCTGGAGAAAGAATGGAAAAGCATTAAGCATACTAGTCTTGCCTATATTAAGCTTTCTAGGTCTTACAAGTACTCTCTTTATTTAATACTAACACATCTGTGGGATGTTTGCAGTCTCAAATTCCTCCAAGCAATGATCGAGAGTATCCCATTTTCTCCTCTGTAGATCATTACAATGACGCCTACATTGCTCTCCAGTGCTCAGGATACCAGAGGCACTGGATACAGCCTGGGCCAAACTATTCATACCTTAGACTTGTACTGGGAGCCAGAATAACCCCCCCCCCCCGCAGAAGCCTTTGACTGTGGTGCTTTACCAGGAGTCCAATAAATATCCTGGACTCTTGGACACCCAACCTCTGTGCCCTAAACCTGGCACCTTCCCCAATAATGGTAACCATGTCTACCAGCAGAACTAGAACAATGGAGACTGATGTTTTCCTGCCAATTCCAGTTATCACATTTACTGTTTGTGTGCAAACCCAAGCAACATGTTTGCATAATGTTAAGTGGAGAGCAGCAGTGCCAAGCAGTGAGGAATGAAATAATTGCAATTGGAAGGTTAATCTGATACTTGGTCTTAGTATGAGGGGTGTCTACTGATGTACCCTGGAAATATATATTGGAAATTGGAAGGTAGCTGTTAAGTGAGTAAGGTTTGCAGACATGCACTGGAGGCATAAATGTAATGGTCTGAAACATTTGTTTTCATCTTCATACACTGTGAAAATTGATTTTTACACTGTGGGATTCAAGCCTAGGCATAAAGGACAAAACATTTTATTCCACGGTGTTGATTTTCCATTTTTGCCACAGAAGTACTGCTGTGACACAGTCAGGAATCATACATAAATACAGGTGACAGTATGAGCTGTTACAAATATATGTATGTGACCTGAAAAGTTTTTTGGATATAGATTTAGTTGTGTATGTGTCTTAGGCAAATGTGAAGCCCATTCAATTCCAGATAGCAGAATTATACTCACAGAGCTATAGTCATAGTCATAAATCTGAAAACACAATAATGGTGTCTCATCCCTCATACATATAATTCATATCAGCTCCACTATCTAAAGTGTTATAAGTGAGAGTGAATATAATGGGAAGTGGAACAACAGTAAAAGTGCATGGAATATCCTGCATTAGAACCCAGGACCATGTGTTTAGCAGTCCTATACGTACAACTGTTGTTTTGAAATAAGACTTGTCTATTATTTAGTGACAACAGTAAGAAAAAAAGGTTGCACACCTTGTATTAGAACCCAAAACCATCTATACTCCAACCCTACACTTACATCTGCTGCCACAGGACTAGTTAGATAATATTCCCTAATTTACTAATAATTCTCTAAGTCTCTGTGTTAACAGCCACACAACACCATGTAGCAGGTTTGTGTGGTGCCCATTAGAATTAATTTAATGTGTCCAATTTCTATTTTTGGCTGTCTGGGTCCTGTCTGTAAGTGTTCTGTCTGCTTCCTGTGTTGTCCAGTTTGTGCACAATAAATTTGGATTTGGATTGCACTTGTCCATGGTTTACAGTGGTTCTGTTTTACTTTACAGTTTGTGGACTACCGCGCTTCATGCAAACGAGTTAAGCATAGCCAAATCTAACATTCATTTCTTTTATTTCCCATGAGTACTACATTGCGCAAGCACTGGTTCCCCAAAAAATAAATCAATTAAATTAAAAAAAAATCAAGAAAGAAAAGGGGGAAAAAAAAGAAAAGAAAAAGGGACAAGTAGTTGAAATGAGGAAAATCAATCTATGACATACACACTAAAAAATGTTGGTTCACATGAGATTTGTCTAGATAGATTTGAATTTAAACTCTCACTCCAATGAACTTTCAGAACACAGGAAGGGTGCCTTATCCCTCTGCCACACAAAAGCTTTGCAGCAAGGAATGTAAATCATTCTGCGTACAACCAACTGCAACATCATCTACAGTAATATGAAATCATACAACTGTTGTTTCTACATTTATTATTTTGAATGTAGTACATTAAGTGATCACGCAAACAGTTATGATTATTTCTTGTAAATATATACCTCTGACTTACCTCTCTGTGTTTGTTGGTCATTCTTCTCTTATCTGACCAGTAATCTGAGACATGCAGTCTGTAAGCCATTCTATATCAGTGGCCTTAGAATTTGTAAAGATATTAAATGGAAATAATATCATATGCAGTTGCCATCAAATGAACAGGAGGTTGGATGTTAATGAGCATAATCTGTGTATTGTGTGCTGCTTACTTACATTTCCAACCTTACATCTATCACTTTGTAAGTCTACTCCAACACACCCACTGGATGTAGGGCAGCCTAAAGTGCTGATGTGTTTTCCTTCTCCCAACTAGTAATCATTCACAGTTACAATCCATTAAAAACAAACACTGAGGGAGTTCCCGCACTATGTTTTCATCTCCTACACAAAGTCAAGTATTTAGAATTCAGCAATTATAATCAGTTCACACCTTATTTGTATATTCACTATGCTAACAACCCTGAATCTACACCATATAAAAAGGCAACAGTGTAGCTAGGAAAACTGAAGGTGAGGAGACTTGTTTATGTGGAGAGCACTGAACAGAGGCTTTTGAGATATATCTGCACAAAAGACTAGTGAACTTGAGAAGGTATGCTTATATTTTGTCAGCTACATACTGCATATGCTGGAATGTAATTAAGAAAAATCTGAAGCAAAGGATTTTACACTTTTATCTGTATGCATTAGTTAGAAGTGTACTGGGTCTATATTGGATGATCAAACTTTTAAAAGTTTGAGTGTCATATGGTTGACATCACATGAACGAACTTTTAAAAGTTTGAACATCCCAAAAAAAAATAAACTACACAAATAACCTACCTGAATATTTTTAGCATGGGCCAAGCCACCCTGCACCCCCCAGAGTCCCACACATTAAATATACCAACTCCAAGATCTCACTACAGTGCAGAAAAGGGAAATATTCCCTTTCCACGCTGTACAGAGATCTCTGTTAAAATGTTCAAACTTTCAAAAGTTTGATCATATGTGTCAATCATATAACACTCAAACGTTTGAAAGTTCAAGCATCTAATATAGACCCAAGTGTACTGATGCCATGGGCATGTTTGTCAAGGCATTTCACAGGTATACATGAGTGGCAATACCTTAAAATGGAATATTCTATGATAAATCTGTAGACATGTTTCAGGAACAGTTCATTTGATAGCACTTTTAACATTTCAAAGATGGTTTGTTAGCTTTGTTGTTTCTTTTGGGGGGGAGCAAAGCTGCTTTTCTCTTATGGCACAAACAAGGATATGTTCATATTGATACTCTCCTCTTTTTTTTTGCATCCAGCCTGTTGTTTGCATTCAAAATCTCTAGACTGTTTTATGCTTCTCCAGTGGGTAATACTGAAATTTTACCTTTTCTGTTTTATCTGGGAACAGTTATTTTATAGTTATGTGATACTTATGTGTAGTATCCTTGTGTTTCCTTTTAGTACACTTAGGACTATGTCATTCAGGCATAGGTTCATAGGTTCATAATTTCATAGGTGTGTACTAGGCTAATGGCCCTGGGGCCTTTACAAGCCTTGTCCATAGGATTAGCATGGCATTGTGCCACCTGACCTTAGTTCTCAGTGCCTCTGTTGAGTAAAGCCACTGGAGTGATACCTGGAGTGAATTTTCTATTTCCCATCCACTCATCAAGATTTCTCTTGAAGAAGGCCAGTGACGTGTTCTGCTTGACATGCATGGGAAGTCTATTTCATAGCATGGACAGTCTCTGGGTTATGAACCTGTTCCTCCAGCATGTTCTGTTGATTGTGGTAATGAGGTTGAGGTCTCTGGAGAGTGTGGTGAGGAGGGACTGGGATTTCTTTAGATGTAGCATTTCTAACAGAGCTGGGTCAGACATGACTTTGCAAGTCAAGCAGAGATTGCTTCTAAGTAGGTGATATGAGACAGAGAATAGCTGGAGTTTTTTTAGTCTGTCCATATAGGACAAATGTTTAAGGCCTAGGATCCTCTTTGCGAGGTACCTTTGCGGCCTCTGTAGTTGTTGCAGGTATTTAGTGAGGTACATGCCAAATGGGGTATTGTACTCAATGATTGGCCTAATGAGGGAAGAGTAGAGAGAGACAATGACCTTGTTCTTCCTGGATGCAAAACCCTTAGTAATGAGATGTGCCACATAGAAGGACTTTCTGACCACAGTGGCAATGTAGTGGTCAAAAGATAGGTTGCTGTCAACCTGTGTTTCCGGATCTCTTATAATGCCTTCTGTGTTCAGTGGACTACCATCGATGTGTGGTAATTCATGGGAATCTGGGTTTTTCCCAAAGGGGATGACAATACATTTTTTGGCATTGAGCCATGGTTCTGACACCAGTCGTCGGTCTCAGTGAGGCCTTTCTGTAGGATGTTGACATAACTCAGCGAGTTAATAATAGCTTCTAACTTGCAATTGTCTGTGAACTTTGTCAGCCAGAGTCCCTTCATGTTGGCCTGGACTTCAGAGAACTAGATACCAAACAGGAGAGGACCCAGGACTGAAGCCTATGGGACTCCACTCGTGAATGGTCAGCAGTCTGACTTGGAGTCAGCTACTTTCACACTGTAGATTCTACATGTGAGCCAGTTTGCACCCCACATTGTGATATAGGGGTTGATGCCTAGCTTAGTTTGTTTTTCTATGATTCCTGGGTGGAGAGTGGTATCAAAGGCCTTGGCCAGATCAAGGTAGGCTGTATGAACCACCTTACCTTCATCCACAGCTCTGGTGACTGACTCAAAGAAGTTGACCAAGTTGGGCAGGCATGATCTACCCTTCACAAAACCAAACTGTGTAGGATCCAGAGTTTGGAGATTCCCTATATCCTTGTTTATTAGGTCCATGATGATGCATTCCATAGCTTTGCATATCAGACTCATCAGGCTAATGGGGCAATAGTTCCCAGGGTCTGTAGTCGCTCCTCCTTTGTGGAGAGGGATGACTGTAGCAGTGCACCATTCAGTAGGGACAAAGCCAGAAGTGAGGCTGTGATTGAACAGAGCACATGGGTGAGGTGCTAGTTCACTCTGTAGTTCATGTAGAACACAGCCAGGAATATTGTCAAGTCCCACAGAAGCTGTATTCTTGGCCCTGAACAGTGCTGTTTTAACCTGTGCAGCAGTAATACTGGGTGTCTGGCAATCTAGTGGTATTGTGACTGGTCCCTGGGGGGAGAGAGTGGCAAAGTTGGCACTGAATCTGTCGGCCAGTATATTGGCAATATCTGCTGGCTCGGTATAGGAGTTACCATTGTGCAGTAACTCAGAGCAAATCTGGGTATTGTCGTGGAGACTCTTTAGATAAGTATAGAAGGCCTTGTGGTTGTCTTTAGTATCTGCTGCAATTCTGTTTTCATAGACAGCTTTAGAGGATTTGATGAGGGATCTCAACATTTTTTTGAAGCTGATAAGGAATTTTTCTAGTCTTGGGACTTCAACTTATTCCACATCAGTTTCCTCATTCTGTTGTAGAGTTTGTTTATGCCAGAGGACCACCAGATTGGCTTCCTTTTTTTGGAGGAGAGCGTCTTGGTTCTGTTGGGTATGGCGAGATCCATGCATTTGTTTATGTGTTCGTACAGTGCATTGGTGTATGATTCAGTGGTCATGTAACTGATCTCCATTTGCATGGGTGCTGTGAAGTTAGCTACATCTGTTTTTAGGAGCCTAAAGTTAGCTTTGGAGAAGCTTTTCATGGTGGTTGCCTTTGCGGGGGGTGGGGGGTGGGAGGGATGTGGATTTCCAAGGTGATTAGTTTGTGGCTGAATCTAACCAGGGAGGAGTTGACTATTGATGTAGAGCAAAAGTCGCCCATGTTAGTAATGACCAGGTCAAGGATGTTGCTACCTCTAGTGAGGGTGAGAATGAGCTGGTCCATGGCATTGCAATTAATGAATTCCAGGAAATGTTGGGCAAGTGTATTGGTACATGAGTAGTTTTCCCAATTAATGGAAGGGTAGTTGAAGTTGCCCAGTATGACAGTGTTAGGTTGGACCCTAATATTCTCTAGGGTGCTTAGGAATGTGGAGTGTGAGTTTTGGGACATGGTTGGGGACCTATAGCAGGCTATGACCTGAATTGCTGTCTTACCCAATGTTAGCTGCACCTGAAGTATCTCAGATGCGTTATGTTGACATCTAGTCTGGAGATGTACACAACCTTTATGAATATGGAAACACCACCTCCTTTGGAGCTTCAGTCCAAGTTCTGGGGCCGAAAGGTGTGGAATGAGTTATAGCCTGGTAGTGCAGGGGTACTTTCTGCTGCTTTGAACCAGGTCTCTGTTACGGCACAATTGTCAATGTTCTCCATTTTAAGGAGTGCTTTGAGTGAGTGCATTTTGAGATTTAGACTTCTACCATTGAGCAGCATGACCCTCAGATTGCATTTGTTTGTAGCTGTTACGGTGGTAATTTGATCTTTGGAACACCACTTAAAAAAGGCACTATAGGGGTGGCAAGAGCCTTGGCCTGTATCCAGAAGCCCAGGGGTGGCAGATGCAGGCCATCTCTGGCAAAGCATCAAGGTCTGTCAATCACGTCATCCCAGGCAGACAGATCCCTTTAAAATGACACCAAAAACTTAGCCAATTGTTGAAATCAATCATTTTCTGCTTATACTGTGGTATCGTTCTGGGTGATAGTAGGATGCTGCTCAGGACTAGGGACATACCCGCCTGGGCTACATAATCCAAGAGCTCCTCCATGTCTCTTTTCATGTAGTCCAGGGAGGTACATCTCAGGTCATTCACACCCACATGTACAATGACAGAGTCATATTCGTACCTGTTGTTGAGGGACCTAAGTGTATGCATTATGTGGTGGATCCTGGCACCTGACAGGCAGCTGACTGTTACTTTCTCCTTATTCAGTCTAGTGAGTGGGACATCAGTGTGCCTCACTATCGAGTCACCTATGACTAGTGTGTTGGGCATGCTGTTTTGCCTTAGGGGCTTTGGTTGAGTGGCATGCTGTTTAAGAGAGTTATGTGTCTTGTGATTAGAGTTGTGTTGTGGTGGTTGAGTGTGTTTCTGCCTTGGAGGTCTCTGCTGCTTGGGTAGATTTTATTGAGACCTACCATGAAGGTGGATGTGGGGTTTGTGTTTTTATGTGAAGGCAGTGCTGGTGTGTGTTTTGGAGGGCTATGTGTTCCATGTGGTGCGGTGGAAGTGTTGACCTTCTCCTCTTGACCAGCTATTCCGGTCTTGGCTGGGAGTTTTTGGATATATAAGTGCATCTCTCACAAGTGTGAGTGTTGGGAGGTAAGAGGAGATGGTTGTCAGTGTACATGAGGCAGTTGCTACATTGCCACAGGATACCCAAGTTCACCAGGTTAATAGGCGAATGCACAGGGAACTGACCTTTAGACATGCCTGGAGGGGTGGGCATTAATAATAAGTACTGGAGCTGTTTCCTTGTAGAACGTTTAGTGCTGGTAGCACTTTTGTGTGCTACAATAATTGCTACAAGAAGTCTGGTAAAGTGCTAGACTAATAAGCTAGTAAAAGTGCAGGAAAGGAGAAAACTAGTAGATCTAAGGGAAAAATTGAAGAGCAGACTTTGGCACCACTCAGAAGCTTACAAACAGTCCTGGATAAAGCAAATCTGTATCTGGACTAGACTAGTTACAGGAAAGGTGGGAAACAAGTGCAAACGCGGGCTTTTAAACCAGAAAGTTGAAAGAGATGGAAAAACTGCCCAAACAGCCAATAAACTACAATTTGTGGCCCAGAAACCACTCCTCTTGTGGTAAATAGGCTACCTAATGATTACCACTCCCACTGATAAGCTAGAAGGCTTCCCTCCAACACAGAAAGGCTTGGGGGGCTCAGAAGCTTACAAACAGTCCTGGATACAGCAAATCTGTAGGCATCTCAATCCTCAAAGACCGCCCTAAACTGATGCTGAAAATCAGGTTTTTGTTGACACTTTTAAGCAACATGGTGCCTTCCAGCTTGAAAGGGGACTGGGAGATATATCATTCAGAATGCAGATTTGGCAGCAGATTGTCTACAATGTTAATGCCGTGGGTTGCCACAACAATACATATGAGCCAGTGCAGCACAGGGCCACTGACATGATCACATCTGCATGGAGGAGAGCAGCTGCCATGGGCCATGATCAGATGGGTACTAGGGGGCCTGATATAGAACTAACATCAAATGAGGAGTCTCTGTCCACTGTCAGGAATCCAGAAAGCTCCCAGGAAAGTGCAGAACAGCATGTCCTCAACATTGGTGTGACAGTTTCAGGGACAGCAAGCATGTCCCAGAAAGAGCTTCCAGGTAGGTTTTGATAGCTCAGTTCTTGAATACTGTTGTACAGTAAAACAATTGAAATCAATATGTTACTTCTCTTTCACATGACTTTTGTTTTGTGGGTGGAATTGAAGATTGCTACAGTTAACACATTTTGATTGATTAGATTAGGTTGGAGTTGTCATTCAAGATCTTGTTGGAAGTATAATTAATGGACATATAAACAGCTAAAAGTATTACCCCCTGTGTTAATGCTAATTGTGATGATGTTGTCCTTACCTTCTGCTTAACTTCTTCCAGGACCATCTGGCTTGCAGAGGATACCCACATCTGCAGATGTTAAGTCAAGCCTTTTTATGTTTGTACTGATGAGCAATTTAAAGAAATATTTTAGTGTGTGATGTTGATGTCAGGACTGTTGTGTGTATCACTGTACTGTCTAATAGTGGCAACACTGTTGTTTTGTTAGCAAATATTGGAGTATAGTAGTTAAGGTATTAATTGTTTCAGTGTTTGATGCTTATTATCACAGGTGATCCTGATAGTGCAAGTGTGGGATTTCTTCTACCTGATGTCAGTGCATCAGCAAACTCTGATGATGATGGCCAAACAGAGGCACAGTTGAGGGGGTGCAGAGGTCATATCTAACACTGAGGTTGACATACAGCCATCCCATGCACTTCCATCGTACACACCAGACGGCCTACACCTACTCATTCCAGTGAGCCCTCAGATATTTGACAGGTGGAGGGTGAGGCAACTGATCAGGGAAGTGTGATAACTGTGGTTTTAGTGCCTGTTAACTCTTGCCGTAGCCAAAGTCTGGGCAAGGTGCCACGCAGGACAGTTGTTAGGGGTGATTGAAAGAGGCCTGCTGTCCATTCTCTACCTCAACCAGATGTCTCTTCCAGGGCCACTTAACATATGTTTAGGGCCATCATGAAGGCACAGGCACATTCCCATGGGTGCTCTAGAGAAATGATTAGGGTTGTAGATGTGGCACAGGCTGACATGCATGATTGCCTCCACCACATCATGGATTGAATGAATCAGATGAATGACATGGAACGAGAGGTGTCTGTGATGAAACAAGCGGTGAATGAATCAGATGAATGACATGGAATGAGAGGTGTCTGTGATGAAACAAGTGGTGTCTGTGATAGAACATCTCTTGGGAGGGTACTGGCATCCTTATGGGTGTAGGTCAGCCACATCATCTGTTGTTAGTCAACATGGCCATGCCTGATCATGCTGCCATAGTGGCAGTACTTCCACTGTTCCATCACTGGGTGAGCTCTCCACACCCAGATATGGCAGGCCATGGGGTCCACGGTCTTGGGCATCCTCAGGAAGGGAAATTGTCCAGCAGACATCAGTCACATCCAGGTAGTAGCAGTGCATCTCCTGGCATAGCGAGTTCTTTTGGTCGGGGACAACAATAATGAACTGCCACCTCTACCATGCATGGTTCACACCTGTCCAACATGCCAAAATGTAGAGCTAGCACAGAAATTGGCTGTGTTCATGCAGCACTCACACACCAGCTTCACATAGAGGACATGTACAACACATACACAACAGTTATGTGGTTCAGCCGTACAGCTTAAAACTCATTTTGTCTCACTGGCCATTTGTTCATTTATCCAAATGTTTGCCTGCTTCTCTTTCTTCCTCACACACACTCACTAACCTTTTCTGTCAGCCTAGGTTCCCCCCCAAAAAAACACCCTATGCAAGTGATGACAACTGTGCCTTATCCCTGTTTTGCATCTTTTGAATTTAGGGATACATAAGCTTTATGTCTGATGCTTAGGGTGCTTAGCTGACTTAATGCTTAGTATATCTGCATTTGTGATGTTGAACTGGTAATTGTACTTTTGACATATTGGTCTTAACAAGTTAGGCAGTTGATAGCATCAAAATGTCCAAACTTTATTGTGAATGATCTTGTGAGAGTTGTGAAGTCTGAAACTGCAATGTGTATCATTACTTTCTAACTTTTCTCTTTAATGACTTTCCAGTACAAATGCATGGCGCTAAACTGAGGGCATGCAGTGACCATCACATATTTTGAGAGATATCACTGTGTGAATCTTTGATGCTTGAGACCTACTACTTAATAATGGACAAATATAAGCCAAGTAAGTCTCTGCTGTCACATGTTAAGGTAATTTCTGTACAAATATCCCACCTTTTACTCGCTTACCCTACCAAGTAATGAAATGCAAGGATATGGCACTCATTTATATTGTTACATAATACACTCCAGGTTCAATATTTACCTTGTAAATCCAGCAGTTGCAACAGTTTTAGTTTAGGGCTGACTCTGTCTGATGCAAGCAGTACACAGCAAATACATGAGGAGGTAAAAGTTGTGAGAGTTGGCTGGCATCAACGTTAGTATATGTATGTGTGTAGAAGGAAGGTTTTAGGCCCTTAAGTGGTGAGTGACTGTGCTATGTGTTGTCTCTTAGCCAACGCAGGGGCATATTGAGCATGCCTACATCTGCCTACACCCACAGCAGCTGCTGGTTCTCCCTATGACTTGAAATTGGCATGCGGCTGTGCTGACCTTGACACTGGTGGTGGGATGTGTGCTCCTTCCTCTTGCTGATCTTGACAAAGCAGTTTTCTCAGGATGATTTTGTGTAGCATGGCACATGCTGTGAATATTTCAGTACATGTCAGTGGATTGTAGTGCAGGGCTCCCCCAGATGTATCTAGGCACCGGAAATGCAACTTCAGAAGCCCAAACACATGCTCTATGATATTTCTGGTTTGAACATGTACATCATTATGGGGTGCTTCAGTGGGTGTATGTGCATTTCTGATGGGTGTCATCACCCACCGTTCTAGTGCATAACCTGCATCCCCCAGTCATTGACCCTGTGAGATATCCCCCCAGCGAACATCTGATACAGTTGGGAAGTGTGCCAGATATGAGTCGTGGTAACTGCCAGGGTTGCCAGCACACACTTTCAAAATGATTCCCTTGGCATTACACACAACATAGCCATTAATAGAGTATAAGTCATTTCTATTTATGTAGAGCCTTCCCTGTTCCCCAGGTGGTGCCTTAATTTCTATATGTGTGCAATCTATAGCACCCATTATTTCAGGGTAGTAGTTGTTGGCAGCAACATCAGCATAGACTTCAGCCTGTTGCACATACACATGAATTAAAGCAACGGCAGCCCCTAACATTGTTTCTGTGTGGACTCTTTTCTGTGACTGTATTCCATTAGGTTTTGGAATTCACAGGGAAAACAAGCACTGAGTCTACATTGCTGATTTATAGCTTGTTGAATAGCTCCTCCATCTTGGATTGGTTGATTAGCAGACAATTCAGCTGCTTATGCTGTAATTACTGTGCCACAGTGTTTACCTTGTTTACATGGTGGTGCATGCCACTTACTGAATTCAAAGCATTGCGCTACCGTGAATGGACCATGTAGGCTTTATTGAATCTGGATGTAAGTGTTTGGATTATCTTAATAAACAGCTGATTTATAAAATTGGAGCATTATAAAATCCCTGACCCATATTTAGTATGCATCAAAAGTTTATATAGGAAAACTCAACTGACCATATTATACTGAAAGGTTTTAACCTACCCTACTGCAAGGTATCCTTTGTTGAAAAGCAAGAATTTCCTTTATTTTCCCTTTATTCATTATGTAAAGTAACAATGGCTTGTAACTTCCTACATTCTCCTGTATATTTATTATGAGTAACTCTGAGTAGGAGAAATTGTTTCCTACTCTTTATCTATCTTAGTTGACTGCAGATTAAGCTGCCTATTATAGATGATGGTCTTTTTACAAACAGTATTATGTACAAATATAGTGAGTGATTTCCAAAATACATTTTTGAAGAGTCAGAGCAAGTAGCAGAACATAAAATTAACTTAGAAAACTCAAAAACACTTATATTTCCAACTCAAATAAGAGAAAAAGATCAATAATATATACCAGTAGTTAATAAGTAAAAAATTCTAAGTATATCTAATACCAGTCCTAGAACTCTTAGATTGAGCCAAGAAATTACAATTCTGAAAGTGAAGGAAGATATGAACAACTTTGTCAGGATTTTTTTTTTTTTTTGCCTAACAGGAACTGTTAATGTTATAATAACATATTTTGTTCCTATAATGTTATCTCCCTTGCAACACCTCTAAAGCTTGACATATATAATTTGGCTTCACAGTTTAAAAATGAGTTTTCAGAAATTTCTGAATTCTTTATGATTTAGCAGAATCCCCAAAGTTCAAAGTTTAGAATTACTGAATATATGTTAACACACATGTTTAATTTTAGTTAAGCCTTTAAATTAAATTTGGTATTCATATCAGTTTATGTATAGGAAATTATGAAGTGTATTGAATAAATAAATATTTTGGCTACTTAAATATTATGTTCAGTGTGTGGATCTACAGAATGTTATACTAAAAGAATGTAAAAAAAAACTTTTCAACATTAAAAGGCATATTTTCTTGAATAATCACACCTTGGGTTAAGCTTAAATTATGTAAGATTCCTGTAATAATCTTTAACACCTTTATTGAATTATAACTTAAAATATAATTCCTTCTATAATCTTGGCACTTTTTGCAGTATAAAGACTAGAGAATTATTTATAGAGTAAAGGAGGTAGATACTTATACGATAGTTTAAAATGTGTTCTATAAGTCGTTTGAACATCAGATGGTACATTTTGCAAGAAAATGTCATAGTCATGCTGAAAATCAAATAAATAGGAGTTCTTAATGATTTGCATTAATGGATTTTAAATTAAAAATAATAAAGTTTTTTGTCTAGATCAATAGATTATGAATATATATTTGGATGTAAAGAAATGAAGAAAAAATACAATGCAAAAGTGTCAGATAACACCAAGATATTTATTTATTTAGTTGGGTTTTTTGGTGTTTTTTGTTGACCAGGTTCATCCCACTAGGCTTGCAACTTTTTCGCAGGGCAGACCTATGGTGACAAGTTAAAATTTACCAATGGGACTAGGATATTTTTAAATACCTTTTTTTCAAATAAATGTCATGGGATCTTTTACATCCACTAGAGCTATCACCAACTCAGGTTTAGCCTGTTATCCAAAGGCTGGTATACTTAGTAATACTGACCCCAGAACATTGCACTGCAGTGTCAGTAATGGAAAATTAATCTAACCACATGGGATGTGAATAGAAGCTACAGCCTCCTGATCTTTAGTACCAAAGGCAAGTGGGCTGCCTGTTGAGATATTGACATTACGTGATAACATTACTTTTGGGTGATCTTGAACCAATAGCCTTTCAGATGCTAACATATTGTACAACAGATACTTGAGTAAGTAGTGAAATTGATGAAAAGGCTTATCCCATAGCTGTTTTCAGTTAAACACATTTCAATTCAATATAAAATTTTGGCAGCAATTTATTCCTCTCCCAAAAAATTATATATGATATGATATTTGGGTATTGGCAAATACTGAAACTTTAATAGTCAGAAGTAGACATAATTTGTATTTTTTATTTTATTTTACATTTGTTGACCGAGCTAGTCTAACTGGATACATGTCCATTTTCAGTAGAAGCCCAGGGAGATAAGCTCCACTATAATCTACATATATATGAGACAGACAAAAAGTACAAAAAAACAATCTAAAATACATAAACTTGAAAATATCTTTCAAAAAGTTGATTTATACAGAAACTAAATTTTACTGTGGATGCATACAATGTTTAGCAAGGCAAAAATACAGTAATGTTACCATGAGAAAGTCTTAGATAATTTACAAAGAGTGGAGTGAGAGGATGAGTTTACTAAATTCAGCAAGGTGGGTGAGCGGAGGAGAGATGTAGAAAAAGGTAATACTGGGGAGGTTAGTCTGGATTAGTACATGGACATAGCCATTGTAATTTTAATTGAATTTTTAGTTGTTTTTTAAAGAGTGGTAATGATGAGAGAGATGTCAGTTTACTGGGAAGCTTGTTCCAGATCCTCCCCACTGAGTTTGAGAAAAGAGAGTTACCTGCCTTATGGTGGGATTTCTGAATGGTTACCAGTAGTTTATTTGCAGATCGAAGGGTAGTAAGGTTTGTGAAGGGGGAGATGAGGTTTTTGAGAATAGGAGTATTATTAGGTTGGTATAGAATATTATGGGTAATGGAGAGTTGTTGAAATTGTAGTTGGTTATTTAGTTCTAGCCAACCTAGAAGTTTGAGATTTAGACAGTGATGAGTTCTAAATGGGGACCCTGTAGCAAACCTGGCAATATTGTTATAAGAAGTGATCAATTTGTTTAGGTTGCTTTTGGAAAGATTAGTAAAAATAGGTGAGGCATAGAGGAGGGTGGAGATCAGATGGGTCTGGGCAATAGTAGCTCTAGCATCTGGGGTGAGAAAGGGTTTTATCCTATACAAGGATTCAAGTTTTCTGTTTACAGTTTTAATAGTAGCATTAATATGTGAGTCAAAGTTGAGGTTGTTATCAATTATTACGCCTAAGAATGTGGTAGTTGGGTCAGGAGCTATGATTGTGCCATCGATGGATGTAATAGAGAAATGTATTGGGGTAGATTTAATAGTAGGAGTGAAGAGTAGTAGTTTGTTTTTTTTTTTTTTGGCATTTAGGAGTAGACTACGTTGTTGGAACCAGTTTTCTACTAAGTTAAATACTGTTTGGGTGATGGAGTGCAGTTCAGATGAGGTGGAAGCTTTACAAATCAAAGTGGAGTCATCTGCATATTGTATGCAGGTGGGTAGAGGTAATATAGTGGAAAGGTCGTTAATGAATATGGAGAAAAATACGGGTCCCAGGATCGATCCTTGAGGGACACCAAGGGTAATAGGGAGATGTTTGGATAGGTTGTCGTCACACAGGACAGCCTGCTGTCTATTGTCCAAGTAGGACTTGAACCATTGTAGAGCTTGTGTGTCAAGTGAGAATGAATTTAGTGTGTTGAGAAGTATTTGATGGTTAACCATATCAAAAGCTTTAGCTAGGTCAATAAATAGTGCAGAGGAGAGCATGCTATTGTTACAATGTTTATTTATACAGTCCGTAAAGGATAGGAGGGCAGTGGTGGTACTATGGGATGGTCTAAAACCATGTTGACAGTCAGTTAGTAGATTATTTTGGAGGATGTGGTCAAGAAATTGTTGATGTATGCATTTTTCCATGATTTTGGCAAGTGGTGATAGTAGGGCTATAGGTCTATAGTTGGAGAGTTCAGCTGAGTTACCACCCTTGTGAAGTGGGATTATGTGAGAGATTTTCCAGAGTGAAGGGATGTAGCTTTCAGTTATACTTGTATTGATTAGGATAGAAATGGGATAGGCAAGAACTTTTGCAGCAGTTTGAAGGAATTCAGGTGGTAGGAGATCAGCTGAGGGAGTACAAGGTTTAAGTTTATTAAGTAGAGTATAGATGCGGGTTGTAGGAATAGGTTTTAGGTGAAAGGTAGATGGTAGGGATGTTAGGGAGGATGAGGGGGTAGAGTTAACAGGTGGTAAGGTGTTAGCTAGAGATTGGACAGTTTCTGAAAAAAATGTATTGAAAGCATCAGCTATCTGGATGGGAGAGTTTGGAGAGAGACCAGATGGGGTTGGTGTTTTGGAGTGGCCTGGATGTAATAGTTTACTTATGCCTGACCAGAAGGTTTTGGGTTGACTTTGGTGCTTTTTTTGGAGTTTCAAGAAATAGTTTTTTTAGACATAACACACTGTTGGTGGTCTTGTGTTTTAGGTAATTTATTTTGGACTAAAACAATATTGTTGATAAATAATACATTGAATAAAAATATCAGTTGTAGTCCAGATTTGCTATCCTTTAACAATTACCAGGATGAAAACTTCTGGAAAAGCAGAAGAACAAAAGAAATTAACTACTGCCATCATAGCAACTAAGAGACTATTTCTTCAGTATTAAAAGGTACATGTGTTACCCAATTTTTCAAAACATGTTTCATGAAACTCTTTCATGGAAAGTATAAAATGCAAGCTAGACTATAATATTTAATAAATACTATGAGCTGTGCTTGCTCATATTGCAAAACGTTTATATCCTTTGCAGTTAATATAAGATGCAATAAGCATAATGTACTTTTTAATTAACCTTATTAAGGTTTCGCTTTCCCATTTCCTTCAAGTTTTTTAGTGCATCCTTTATTCCCTTTGTTTTTCCTAATGTTTTATCTTCCCGTTCTTTCCTTGTATTAATTAATATTTTATGATAACGTGCAATATTACAGTTTTTGTATTTTAGACATGGAGAAGAAATAGAAACAAATTTAGCTTTATTAGTGCATAGATTTCACTGCATAAGTCTATAATTTATTCTTTAAGAATAAGTGCAATAAAAAAGAAACATGCATAATAGCCATGTAACATGTCAATGGAATGTGAAATGGAAAAAAAGAATACAAAGGATTAATAAGGATGTTTACACATGAAGGTAGGATACAATCAACAACTGGAGTTATATATAGGGAGAAAGTATGCAAATGGAAAAAAAAGCTAGTGAATCTATAAAGAAAGCATAGACATGTAAATAAACTCAGCATAACTGTAGTAGCCCCTTCCATATCCCCAAACCATTAGTCAACTCAAGCTGAGTTAAACAAAAAGAATGGCTTGGGTATCAAGTCCTTCATAGCTTTCATGCCAACCAAGATAGGGAGGTTAGAGACCTGAAAAGGTCAATGCTAGGAAAAAGAAAGTTATGTACTTGCCAAATGTTAGATCTATGTTGTCATATTCTATCCATTCCTCAACATATGTGTCTCAGATCTGACCTCAGATCCAGCTTTGGCCACTTCAAAGCTTCAGATCCAGTACTCAGGCTCCTCCCCATACTCGTGATCCCCATGCACAGAATGCGCTACCTCAGATCGAGTTTGTGAGAAAATATTTCCCATAGCCTCACTCTCATGGGCTCTTGACATAAGGATTAAGACCTGATTCCTTCCTGTTTGATTATGTACCAAACCACAGCCATGTTCTCTGTTTGAATATAGATCACACCCAAGGGGAGAGAGTTCTGAAAGGCCTGTAATTCTAGAAGGACTGCTCTTATCTTCAAAATATTGATGTGAAGACTGGCCTCTATTTGAAACCATGTGCCCTGGACAGTCCTTCACAGATAATACCCACCTACCCCAACTGTGAGGCATCTTAGATCCATGCGAACTGTGAGAAGGGGGATGAAAGTGTGACCCTGGTGAAGATATGGAGAATTTATCCACTGCTGTATGTGATCTCTGCAAATGTTTGTGATAATGACTGGATAGGACATCCAATGTTGTCTGATCTACCATTGGATCACTAGGGTTCACTGAAGAACTCATATATGGTACCCAGCTAATGGAACCAATGTAATGGATGCAACCATGAACCATAAAAGATGAAGAATCAGCCTGGTGGGTGGCTTCTGGTAGGATAAGACTTGATGAACTTGGTGGAGGGATGAGATCCGTGCTTGATGGGGTCTACTTTAATTAAACAAAAGCGGAATCCGTCGAATACGAATCCATCGACACATAAACAGTGAAACGCGGAAATGTCGAATGCACTAAATAGCGAAATCGGAAATGTCGAATTGTCATAGTAGGCCCATCTGCGGTAGAGCTCCGTAAGGTAAGTGTGCGATAGTTACGGGCCTTAGGGTTAGGGTGCGGGTTAAGGTAAGTGCATAGATAGGTAATGTATGTAAGGTTTAGTGTAGGCTTTTGTTAAGTGTATGTGTATGGAATATTTACTTTGTGTGGTATATTTCTGTAGGGTAAGTGTGCGGTAGTTACGGACCTTAGGGTTAGGGAGGGGTTAAGGGTAGTGCATAGATAGTTGTGTATGTGGGGTTTAGTGTAGGGTTACAAGTGGGATTTTGGTGCTTTAATTTAGGGTTAGTAGTAGGGTTTTGGTTAGTATATGTATGTGTTTTTTGTTGTTGTGTTTGCGTAGGTAGCATGTTACGGGTGGTGGGTTTGGCTGACTATTGCAGTTTCGATGTTTAAATTTCGCATTTATGTGTCGATGGATTCGTATTTGATGAATTCCACTTTTGTTTAATTAAAGCAGACCCGCTTGATGGAGTCTTGCTATCAGAGAGCTTGTATCTAAAAGTGCCATGATAAATTCCAGAGATTTAACTGGTTGCAGCTGGGACTTCTGTAGATTGACTGTTATTCCGAAGTAGTTGCATAGGTGGGCAAGGAGTCCCTGGTTTGAATGAGTAGATTCATGGAAGGTGCCAATCATCCAAAGAGAGGAACGGTCAGAACCCCCGCAATCGTAGTTGAGCTGCCACTACTGCCATGCATTTGATAAACACTCAGCAGGCTGTGGTGAGTCTATAGGCTAGAACCCTGAATTGGAAGTGACTGTCTCCCAGCCGAAAGTAGAGATATCTCCTGGAGAGCTATCAAGCACATCTAGTTGTTTTCCCTCAACAACAGAAAAATGGACTGAACTGTGACCATCTGGAATTTTGTCTGTTTCTCACATTTGTTTAAGTGATTTTGATCCAAAATTGGACTTAAGTCCCCATTTTTCTTTGGTAATGAAAAGAACCTTGAGTAAATTCCAGATCCTTTCTGGTATGGTGGGATCTTTTAGATGACTTGAATTTTTAGAAGGTTTTTTATTTCTAAAATGGCATACTTTCTTTGTGAAGGTGGAACATCAGAATTTTTTCTGCAATGTAATGGAGTGGAATGAAAAAGAATAATGTAGCCTTTGAAAATTATTTTCAACTCCCACTTGTCTTGAGTGATGGATGTCTAGGTCAGGGGATATAGAGATAAGCACCCTGACTGTCTCTAGTGAATGAAAGTCAAGCAACTCTTTAGGATCGCTGAAAAGGCTTCTCAGGGAATTTATATCTGAAGCCTTGATTTTATAGACCATGTCTTCCTCTTGCATAATGCCCATTATGCAAGTTTCCCCCTCTGCCACTGGGAACTCATTCTCCAGGAGAGATGGATGAAAATCCATGAGATTTTGGAAACCATATTCTCTTCCATGCCTTCTGGTTTCTGGAGAAGGTCCTCTGTGGGGCTGAGAATTTGATCCCTACAACAGAAAGAAATTTGCATCCTTTTCACACCTGTAAATAGTTTCCTTCACATTTTGACCAAGCAAGGTTGATCCATCATATGGGGCACTGACAGAGGGCATCTTAAAGTGCTCTGCAAAGTCACATAACTGTATCCAGGTGTGTCTTCTAATGGAAATGCCCATTCTGGCTACCTTAGATACACCCTCTGTAGCATCAGAGATATGTTGCATTGAAGCATTTGATAAAGATTGTAGGGTAGCCAGAAGAGAATCAAATAGTCTTTTTTGATCTACAGTCAAGGTCCCTAGTAGAGAATCGGAAATTTATTTTACCAAATCTCTCTGAAAATGAGTGGTGTGCCAGCTAATTAAGCACTGTCATTAGGAAAGTAGATGAAGTGTAGAGCCACTTCCCAAATCTGTCCAAAGCATATGACTCCCTGTTCAGTGGATGAACAGAGAAGCTCTATTCAGCAAGCTCTTTCTTGGTGGCTGCCAACAGAATCATGAAATCTACTGCTGGGCCCTTGTGCCAGTGTGGCCAGTCCTTTGGAGCAATAAAGAACTTAGGCTTCTTAGAGTTAGAGTCAATTGTACTAGCCATTGTGGCCAGTCCTTTGGAACAACAAATAACTTAGGCTTCTTAGAGTTAGAGTCAATTGTACTAGGTTCATTTCATGCCCAAGATGATATCAAATCAATCATTTCATCAGTGGGAGTGACCCCTCCACCCCCAACAAAAATAGATGGGCCACATCAAAAAGCCTTAAGAAAGCCTAATTCCTCAATAGAAGAAATTTTTGAAGACAAACCCCCTTTCTAAGAAGTTTGGGAATCTCTACAAATATGACATCCTCAAGGGGATCTGAAGAAACCTTCTCCCTCATCAAAATCCATGTCAGTGGTAGAGGATTCCTCCAGGGAATCCAAGTGTCTCCTCTTACACTTGTGTTTCCTGTGAACCTTCTCTGAAGGTTACTCAGAGGAGGACTCAGAATCATACATGGTCTTTCTAGAGACAGTAGGTTCAAGACTCTCAAGAACTGATGTCCCAACATGACTAGGAGAGAAGACTGTGTACCATGGGAGATCCTATGGGGGAGGTTACATCCAGCTCAGAGAGGGAAGACTTTACTCTAGGTTGGGAAAGTACCCTTTCAAAAACCTTGAATGTGGGAGCCTGAAACAGATATGGGAAGCATGGCCTTCAGAGATGAAACTCTTGGAGGTGGCTGTATACCAGACAGAATTCTGCTAAGGTTCCAAAGCAGTCACAGGAACCAACCTATCTAGAACTGAGGCTCCTAAGGGGAGGAAAGGATCCAAAGACCTCGTATCCGAGCCCAACCTGTCAGAATTTGCACTGATGTTACAGCTCCTGGACTCTGATGTGGCCAACTTAGTCAAAGATCTCACTGGAGTTGAAGAAATATGTAGTCTCAGCTCCAATGCAGATCTAACCTGGGCAAGAGTTGGATCCGGCATCACCAATCCAAGAGGTTGGATCTGAGAAGGAGTCAACAAGGAATGATGGGGAAGAGGCTCTACCAGATCTGACAGTGGTCAAACCCAGGAGTACCCCCCCCCCATTGTAAAGACATCTCTTATTGCCAAACCCTCATTGCTTCCTGATGGAACAGGTTCCTCCTTGTTTGTTGATGTACCATACAACAGTCATGTTGTCTGTTTGTATGGATATCACACCCTTGAGGAGTTGGTCCTGAAATTCCTGCAATGTTAGGACAATTACCACTCTGTTGTCAACCATGTACCTTGGACCATTTTCCCAAAATGCTACATCCCATTCTAGAAGGGATGTGTCCATAGTCACTGTTGCTGTTAGTGGATCCATCTGAAAAGAACAGGCCTTGGTCACAGATGGAGATGTTATCCACCAAGCAATGTGTTTTTTTTTTCAGACTTGCTTAATCCAAATTTTTGCTTGTAGAAGGTTAGTGGATTGAGTCCATTGCACTAATAAATTTCATTGCAGTACTCTCATGAAAAACCTTGCTGGAGGAATCATAAGAACTATAGATGGCATGAGGCCCAACATAAATGGGATTAACCTTGCTGGTGGTTTTGGGTGATGAAGAATGTGAAGGGTTGTCAGGTGAAGTGACTGGACCTTGGACTGAGGAGGGCTGACTATCTGAAGTTTGTTGTTTAGGTGGCATCCTATAAACTCTATTGTTTGAGATGGAGTTGGTGTCAGTTGACATTTTGGTAGGTTTAAGGAAATTCCTAGGTTCAGAAACAACTGGAGTACGCGGTCCTAGTGTTTGAACAGGAGATGCCTGGTGGGGACAGTGAGAAGCCAATTGTCTAGATATGGGAGGACCTGGATCCCTAGTAGGCACAGACACACCACTACTATTGCTATGATATTGGTGAACACCCTGAGGGCTGTGGTGAGACCAAAGTGCAGTGCTCTGAATTGCAAATGATTGGCTCCCAGCTGGAAGTGTACTAATCTCCTGAAGTGATTCACCATTTTGATGTGATAATAAGCATCCTGGAGATAGAGCATATCCAACTGTCCTGCATCAGAAGAGGCAAATAGACTGAACTGTGACAATCATTTTGTCTGTTTTATGAATTGGCTTAAGTGACTGAGATCCAAAATGGCTCTTAGTTCCCCAGTTAAGTGACTGAGATCCAAAATGGCTCTTAGTTCCCCAGTTTTCTTTGGCACTAAAAATAATCTGGAATAGACTCTGGATTCTAACTGGTCATGGGGGACCAGTTGGATGATTTGTTTTCTAGAAGCTTTGAAATTTCTATGGCTGCTAAGTCCCACTGATTGGGTGCACCATTAGGGCACTTTCTTATTTTTCTAGGGTATGAGAAAAAAGGGAATTGAATAGCCACTGGATATTATCCTTATTACCCAAGAATCTGATATTAGCTTTTGCCAGGCTTGAGGGTGTAAGGGGAAATGCCCCCTGAGTGCCTCCAGAGTGCAACAGTCAGGCAACTGTTCAGGATTGCTGAAAGGCTTTCTCAGAAAAATGAGCTTGAAAGCCTTCCTTTTGTGCTCAGCCTCTACCTCTTGGGCATCATCCATTAAGATTACATCCCCCTTTGCCACAGATCTCTGGTTTCTACAGAATGTTCTTTGAGGGGTTGAGAAATGCACTCCCAGTACAGAGAGACAGTCTTGTCATCCTGTTTACTCCTGGCATGCGTATCCTTGACTTTAGGTTGAAACAAGGTGGAACCATCATAGGGACATTAATGAAGGATGACTTGAGGCCTTCTACAAAGTCACATAGTCTCATCCAGGCATGGCGGTGCATGATGATACTGATTCCTGCTGCTCTGCCCATGCCTTCAGCTGCATTCTACACATGCATTAGAAGATGATTGTAGAATAGAAAGCTGGGATCCCACTACCTATTGAACATCCACTGGCAGTAACCCTGAGAGGGACTTGGAAATCTCCTTTGTCAAGTCGTTCTGGAATCTTGTTTGGTGAGCAAGGTAGTTCAGCAATCTGAAAGAGAAAAGTTGCTGACGCATAAGTTTACTTTCCAAATCTGTCCCTCACCCTAGATTCTCAGTTGGGTGGATGAACAGAAGAGCTTTATTCCTGCAGCTCTTTCTTGCTGGCTGCTGCCACCACCATATCATCTACAAGTGGACACTTACTCCAGTACTGCCTGTCACTTCAAGGCAATATAATATCCAATCAGCTTTCTTTGGTATGGGCTCCACCATATCAGGGTCCTTTCAGACCCATTAAGCCATTAGATCAATAAGAGGATCAACAACTTGTACAACCCAGGATGAAGTTGGTCCAGAACCAAAGGCTTGCAAGACAACCCACCCATCTGGAGAAGGATTTTGGGAATGTCCATTCCCCCTCTCTATTTCATTAATTCTAGAATCCCACCAAAGGAGACATCTTCAGACAGGGAGTAAGGGGAGCCCACTCTCCTTTCTCTAAGTCGGTATCTTCCATGAAAGACTCTGGTGATGAGTCTAGATGCCCTGCTTGCATGTCTGTTTTCTGGGGACACCTTCTGGGAGTTCAGTAGAAAGGTCAGAATTAGATGGAGAACCAACAAAGCAGACTTCTTCAGAAACCCTTGGTGTTGACTGTCCCTGTACAACTAGATGAAGAAATGAAGAAGCAAAATGCAGGTGGGATTTAGGTGGAACCAAACTAGTTGAAGCTATCTTGTCTTTGGAAGTTGCCAAAACCCTTTCAAATACTTCAAGACCTGAGGCTACTATTGACACTGACAATTCCCTCTGCTCTGTAGAGGAAATAGAAACCTCATCGCCAATGAGCCTCAGCTCAGAAGTGGATCTCAGATCCAAGTTATCTAGAACCAAAGCCCTGAGGGGAAGGCACAGCTCTAAGAATCTTGGTGTCAACTTATTCCTTCAGAGCTCAGCTCTGAAACTTTGACTCCAAGTCTCATCTCAATTCAATGGAATTGGAGATGAGAGCGAGATTGGGATACAGTTGGTGTCAAAAATGTAAGAAATACTGGCACCAACAAAGGAGCTATGGTTCCAATTAGTTCCAATAAACCCAAAGCCAAATGCTGGATTGATGTAGACTCTTGTACTGGGGAGTAAAATGGCCAACACTCAGTACGATCTTAGGGGATGGTGCCAGGAAACCCCCAAGCTGTTTCTGCATCCTTACAAATTTCCTCATCATCCTGTCAATGTCAAGCTCTGTAAGGAGGTTGAGAAAATCTTTTATCCTGAAGGATGGTTGATTAAAGCCTGGAACTCACTGGTCCTAGCAAATCTGATTCTAGGAGATAGAGATTAGGGCCAAGGAGTAGATGGTTCCAATCTTCTGGGAATCTTTGGGTAAAGACCAACCGATGTTGATGGTTCCCGAGATCTCTTTTTTGTAGATTTTGAAGGACATTTGTTCCTTTCCTTTCCTCTTTCTCTTTCTCCTGAGCCTTCAACTTTAACTTTTTATTCTCTTTTATCGAAGGAGAAGAAGGTGAAGGGGTAGCCCCTGTCTGTGCTGGAAGGAACCCATTCAATTCTAATTTATTCCTTCTAGTCTGGAGGGAACTAGCACTAAGGCTGCATAAGACTGACATTCTATGTCTAGGTGAGCAACACTGAGGCAGTAGATGCATTTAGAGTGTGGGGTCTGAAGAAGTCACTTGTACCCACACTCTGAACATTTTTTTTAAATGCTGATGTTTCTGACATTGTCGAATCACATTTAGAGACACTGGCAAAAGTAAAAACACACTAATATGTATAGAATAGAATTAGAAAAATACTATATGGAAGATAGATGACTAAGAAATCCCTAATATTTACCAAGAAAACTACTAGAAAAATGACTATTATTATTTTAGTAAATCCTAACTAAAGAAAAATTATGAAAGAAAAATTAGTGAGAGTTGAAAGCTCTCATGATAGGAGAAGAGTGTAGCTATCCAAAACAACTGAAAATCCTGCTTGAATTGTTTTGAGTTCTATGCACATCCAAGGTATTCAAGTGACAAACAAGATCTGAGTATCAGAGGTGCAACCTAGGAAATTATAGGTAGTGGAGGAATCAGAACTCTAGAACCAATAAGCTTCGAGATCGGAGCTGAGGTCAGATACCATCAGATCTGACAACCCACATATTTGAACTAACAAAAATAAACAACATTGGATTCCCTATTTCTCTTGCAAGAAAAAGCACAACTTCAGTGGTCAAGTACCTGAACTAAACCCTGAGCTAAGCCTAATAAATCACTCCTATCCAAAATATCTGAGATAGGAGAAGACATATCTCTAACTTTTTGCTTCTTTTTGACAGGAATTTCTGAAGAAGCTGACCCAATTTTGCCAGGTAAAACCTCCCTTGTGACAGGAATTCCAGTCTGGCTAGGTGAAGCGGTATTCTCTGCTCCTTCTCCTAGGCCCAATAACAGTGCTTCTCCTCTGGCTGCACACTCCAACAGCCATAGATGATGTTTTTAACCCCTAGTCCATGGCAGGGACTACACCAGACTGAGCCAAGGAAGAATATGAATGGCCTGAAGAACCAGAAATGGCCATAGCAGAGGCAACCATCTTCAGCTGAGTTATTTTCATAGCCTGTTGTGGTGACAAAAGCTGTTTATCATTTTTTTCTTTTTGTTGGAAAAAGGAAGAACCAAGGAACCGGTATGTAGTTCCATGGTAAATCTGAAAAGGATGACCGACTCCTGGTAAATCCTGGAAGCAGTAGTCAGTAAAAGAGATAAGTAGGAAAAAAGTCAGTTTTTCCAGCAAAAATTACAATGAAAAGCACATTAAACACTTACACCAGCCCCAAAAGTAAACTAACACAACTTTTACAAACAAAAAAGTTATGTAACATTCCATATGTGTTGTCCTTTTTCATTCTTCTACAACTGATGGGGGTTTGGATATAATTCTCCAATCTTGGCTGCTTCTATCAGATCACTGGATCCAAGATCTCTCAAGCTCCTCCCTTAACTTATAATGCCCCACAAACCTAACATACCTGAGACTGAGTCTGCTGCGCGTAGATATAAAGGGGCAACTCATAATATAAATTAACAAAAATAGAAAGGAGCTCAAACAAGGAACAGAGGTTCCTGTACAACTATTAGATCTTTCCAGAAGTAAAGGAAGTGGACATGTGGGTGGGAAGTTCAGGAAGAATGAAAATGGACAACACAGATGGAACATTATGGTGAATGCATAACTTTTTTTATCTGATGTTGTCATTTTCATTCATTCCTCAACTGATGGAACAAAGTCCCCAGTTACTGTAACCTTGGGAAGCCCTCATGGAAGGATATACTGGAGAACTTCAGAGCCCAAGGCTGCTCTGTTCCTGGAAATCAAATCTAATTTGTAATGAGCAGTAAATATGTGAGAATTAGTCCAAGTTGCAACTGCACAAATGTCATCTAGGGAAGCCCTTGACCAAAAGACTGAAGAAACTGTCATAAACTTTGTGGAATGAGTTCTAGGAGACTTGGGCAAAGATTGATCTTGTTCATCATAAATGGACAATGTAACTTTGGATACTAGTTTGTCCAATCTGTTAGTAGAGAATTAAACAAATAGCTGGTCAGCTTTCTTGAAATCTTTGAGTCTGTGAAGATAAAAGCAAAGCTGTGCATGTACATCCAAAAGGTGGAGCATGTACTCTCCCTTATTTGAAAAGTTAGGAAAGAAAACTGGTAGATTAATGCCTGGTTTATGTTGGACTCAGAAGCTACCTTAGAAAAAAGATGGATTTGTTTACAAGGATACCCTATCTTTGTGAAAAAACAGGTAAGGAGTCTTAAAAGATAGAGTCTGGAATTCGGACACTTGTCTAGCTGAGGGGATAGTGACCAGAAAAATGTTTTTCCAGGATAATACATTTAGTTTTGCTTTGGCTGAAGGTTTGAAGGAAGCTTGTGTCAAGGCCTGAAGCATTATAGTTAAATCCAAAGGAGAAGTAGGATCCTTTAACAGGGTCTAAATAAAAAGGCTCCCTTGAGAAAGGCTTTACATAGTTTTGAAGAAGCTAAGGTAGAGTTATTTTTGCCCAGGTGGAAATTAGAAACAGCAGCCAACTGCACTTTAATAGTTAAAAAACTAGCACCCCCATTGAAAATTGAAGCTAAAAATTAAATTCAAGAATAGATGGCACAGGTACTGAAAAAGGGTCCAGGTCTTTGCTAAGGGCCCAGAAAACAAATGCCTTCCATTTGCTTCAGTAAATCCTTCTAGTAGAAGTTTTGTGAGAAGATAACAAGATAGGATGCATGGGGAGGACAGCCTGGACTGTCTATCAGTCAATGGAATTGGAGAAACCATGCAGTTTGAGGCCTATGTCCAGATGAGTCATACCTGTCTGGTGAGGCAGAAGGTCTGGAGTGGGATCCAGTACCCAGGGCAGATGTAGAAGGTGAGGCCAGAGAAACAGAAACCAGATCTGACAAGATCAGAAGGGTGCAGTGAGGATAACTGTGCTCTTCAACAGGAATTATTTCTGCAAAAACTTGGGAATGAGGGTTAATGGTGGGTAAGCAGAAAGGAGACCGGAGCCAATTGTGGCCTAGTGCATCTCTTGGTAACTGCCTCATTGGACAGATCAGGGCAAAGAACATGCTGCATTTGTGGTTGAGGGGAAAGGCAAATAGATCACAGCACAGCTGGCTCCATCTATGGAAAATCCTCTCTGCAACTTTGACATTGAGAGACCACTCATGAGGCATCAAAATGGACTTACTTAGCTTGTCTGGAATCACATTTGAATTCCCCAGAATATGCATTGCTATTAGAAAGTGACCAGAAGAAATTGTCCAGTGCCAAAGTCTCATTGCTTCTCCACAAAGAGGGTAGGATCAGGTGTGTTGATGTACCAGACCACTGAGAGTTTGCTCATCTGAATAGCAATTGTCCAGAATGGGAGAACATTTTGAAAGGCCTGCAACACTAGGAGGACTGCTCTTATCTCCAGGACATTGATATGTGACTTGGCCTCTCCAAAGGACCACGTACCTTGGACTGTCCTTCCCAAGTAGTCCCCCCCACCCCATCTGGGAGACATCCATGATCACTGTAGCTATGGGTAAGGGATGAACAAACAGATGGCCTTTGCAGAGCTGGTTTGAATGAATCCACCAAAGAAGATATCTCTTTCACGCTTGTGTAATCTTGACTGGAGTGGTCAATGGATGTTGAAGAATACACTAATGGATGTTGAAGAATGTACCACCACTTTCAGTCCAGTGGTGCATTCTTCAACATCCATTGACAACTCCAGTCAAGATATCTTCTTCACACTTGTGTAATTTTGACTGGAGTAGTCAATGTACGTTGAAGAATGCACCACTGGACCGAAAGTGTTCACTGAAGAATTTGCATGTGAAACCTGGCAAAAGTAACAAGGGTGATAGTGGCTGTCATTGATCCCAGGGCTTGCAAAATTAATCAGGCCAGAAGCGAAGAACTTTGAATCACTTTCTTGACTTGGGACCTCAGTGTTTACATTTGGGTAGAGGGAAGAGAGGCTATCTGGCTGACTGCCTTCAGATAAGTACCTATGAACTGCAGGCTGTGCATAGGTGTGAGCTGAAATTTGTTGTAATTGATAGTGAGTCCCAGATAAACTTACAACTGGAGCTAGTAGTCCCTAGCAAGCAGAACTTGATGCCTGGTTGGGGCAGTTAGGAACCAGTCATCTAGATATGAAAACACTCGGAATCCCAGCAGTCTGAAGTGAGCTGCTACCACTGCTGTGAATTTGGTGAACACCCTGGTGGCTATGCTAAGACCAAATGGCAGTGCTCCCAGCTGAAAGCACATGTACCTTCTGGAGCAGCTATTCATTTTGATGTGATAGTATGCATTCTGAAGATCTATCAAGCACATATAATTATCCTTTTGCAGCAGAGGCAAAATTGACTCAACTGTAACCATCCAAAACATTGAATGCTGCACAAATTGATTTAATTTGTTGAGATCTAGAACTGGTCTCAAGTCCACTATCTTTTTTAGCACCAAGAAGTATCTTGAAAGTTCCTTCTCTGAAAAACTTCATCATCCTATCCAGATCAGCTTCCAAAAGCTTCTAGAAGATCTAGGAAATAACATGGTGAATGGTGGTCTGGAGTGTCTTTATAGAGAATCCTCCAGGAAAGGAAAACTGAGCCAAGATGAACTGATATAAGCTGACTGGTATGGATCCATGGAGACCTAGATTTCAATCTGTTCGTATCCGTGACAAGACAGATCAGATTTATTATGTACTTTTGAAGGGGGCTATGATGAAGGAGCCAACACTGAAAAACAATCAGGACATCTTTTACGGGACTCCTTCTCCTTGAACATTGACTTTGACCTAATCTTACCAGGTTTTCTTGTAGGGGTCTGAGCCCCAGCAACTGAGGAAGGAGAGGAAAATGGAAGAAGGCCTCTTAAAATGAATTTGTTCCTCCGATCAGTTAAAGCTCCTCAATTAAAACCAGATCAGATTGAACAATCCACTTCTAAATGAGCAGGGCCTAGGCAGTACATGCATTGCTTGTGGTCATCTGAGTTGGGAAGCTTATGCCCACAGGTAACGTACTTTTTGAACCCCATAAGCTTATCAGCCATGATATACCACAAGCAACAATACAGTAGTTAGGAAAAAAAACCTTAACTAGTAAGAAAGAAAGAAAAACTACCAACAATGGTAAGAAGAAATTCTCAACCAAGTAATAAAGCAGGAGTAATACCAACAATGTTATTTTTAGAGTGCACCAAAACTGGTGGTTATAAAGGGAGAAGAAATCAGCTAAAAATAGCTCAAAGATTATGGGAGGGAGGTAAGAATACAAAAGAATATAAAAGCTAGAACTAAACACTAATTCATGACAAACAGGCTACAATAACTCCAAAATATACTCAAGAAGAGAGGTATCTGCATCTGAAGCTAATTGAGGCAACTGACATCTGAGGCATGTTAAGCTGGTGAGGCATGATTGTTAAAGGGAGGGGTTCATGAGTTCTCGGATCAGATGATCTAGAACAAGTAGTGAGTTGGATCTGTGTCTCTGATCCAACCCCCCCCCCCATCAGTTGAGAAGTGAATGAAAAGGACAACATCAGATATGTAGTCTTAAATTAGTTTTAACAACTTTTTTTCCACAAAAGTAAAAAGAAATGTTCCTGCTTAAAAGTCACTAAAATGCATAATAGTCTATAAAACAAATTTCCCAGCATAAAATAATTAATTGTACAAAAATGTCCACTTTCATTTATGAAATTAAAAAGTGGAAATCTTTTTCCCCCCATACAGACTGTGTCTGCCCAGTAGTAGGAATTGTTTGGAGACCATCGGTCCTCAACAGTCTTTAAGAGGAGCATTCTGCAGAGGCAGGAAAGCTCTAAAGGGTTGGGTGCCCAGACCACTCTTTTCATCAGCTCAGCTTGAGCAAACTACCAGTTTAAGGGTGTGTGTAATATTCCGCTGAAGCTTTGTTATCTGACTGGCTGTTATATCCTTATCAGACTATAACCCACATAGCTAAGGTTACTACAGCAGTGATCAGTATGATGAACAGCTCTACAGATTTAATCTGTTTATAATTTGTAGATAAAAATGTCAACTAAATAATCTCACCATTCTCATTATCTAAGAGAAGCTTTTTATTAGTTGTTGTGGCCAAATAGAATTTACATTTTCTATTTGTTCTATAAATTCACTACCTCAGGCAAGAAACCAAAAACTAAACTAATTGAAAATCAACTGATTCCCTACATATTATGCTAATATAACTACATCAGTATACAGGAGTTACACAGCTTAAATCTGCACTGTTGGCACTACAAATGTGAAGATGCAGGAGTTATGGTCCTTAAATAAAACATTGCTGACACCAAATAATGGCATGGACAGGTATTATGGGCTTGAATCCCACACCACTGACAATCAATTATATACATAAGGGAGTGATTGGCCTTAAAAGCTCAGGACAAATCCTCTCTACTGCCTCAGGTTATGACCAACATGTGCCACACCCAAATAAGCTTTACACTGTACAATTACAAAACAGGGTTTTAATCAATGACTCCCCTTTAGCCACCTCAGTCTGAGCACAATTCCATTTATTGCAATCTTGCCAACAAGAACTGAAACTTCATCAAACTATTTTATAGGCACACACACACACACACCTATGATTTCTAGGAGGGCTACTGATACCTCTGCAGTGCCAGCAAGCCTTTCTTGTGTTCTGAGTACTTACTGACATCAACTTAACCAATCTGGTAACAATAACTGATATTAAACACTCACATACTCTGCTAGAGAGCCACCCAATATATTACATTGTAGAAGATCATAGTCAGTCTCTTTAAAAAAGGTGAATATGAACAGTTACATCAATGCTGTGAGGTCACCTTTTATAATTTAATAAATAAGACATCCACCACAAGCTTTCATTTTTTTTCTCCTTAGTTCACTGGGTAAGACCTCCAAGGTTAGGTAGTGGTTTCTTTTCACAGGAGACCCAGGTTGGTATTTATAATACTAGAAGAAATTTGAGCAGGGAATTAGGAAACATTTTGATTGGTGCTGTGGGATCTTTAACATCCACCTCAGCTAACACCAACTCGTGCAGATGGGGTCTCAGTTTAACATTCCATATAAAGGTCAACATACTCAGGAGTGCAGTAACCCCCTTATGTTATACTACTGTTTCAGCAATCCAACTACCTAGTACATGTATAGAACACAGAGCCTTCTTCATCAAAGGCGAGTGTGCTACCTGTTGTTCACTTCAAGTGAAAATGCTTAATAAACAAGACAGACAAAAATTACATGAAAGCATAAGAAAGACCAATTAAAATACCAACCAGTAAAGTAATTACACAGAGGAAAATAAAGAAAATATTGTCAACAGTTAATTCAGTTATATAGCGAGTGCTGATCGCTATATTTTTATCTGTGACTGCATAACTGTCTGATGAGGTTTCTTCTAACAGATGTTTTTCCAATTGGCTTAGTATCTGATCTGCATATACTAGTAGTTGGTTCAAGACATATTTTCCTGTATGCAGTAGCTATTTTCTCAGTTTGTTTTTTGTAATCTTTATAATATATCTTTGCCATCTCAAAAGTGCTTACTCCTCTCTGTACTCTTCTTTTCTAGACCTAACACACCACTCTTAAGTATTCAACTGCGGTACCACCTTTATCATTCTTATAAGAAAAGCGCAGTCCGGGTCTGAACTGTCTGCAAACAGCTAAAGTTAACTTTTAATTTGTGTCTGCCTGTTTGAGCCAATATTAATTTTCCCCTAGAAAGCACTCTGCTTTGACTTGTAAGCAGCCCCCCCCACACACACACACACACACACACACACTCATCTTCCACTTTCTCTCTTATTCCCTTCTGTTAGCAAATAGTATCCATAACTGATCAATACTGTGTGTTTGTTAATTTAAACTGAGACCACAGTAGCCTACTGATACAAGGTTATCCTGTTTTTCCACCTGAGAAATGGTTAAGAAATGACTTACAGTTTCAGAGCAGTCCTTGGTCAATTCTGATTGTTTCTTAAACACAAACTTGTCTTTGCTTTGGCTCATTTACAGCAGTACAAAAGAACTGCTTGCTCACACCCTTGTTCTCCTCCTCCCCCTTCCCTGTTTATTACCTTAAGCCAATTCCAAAGTTAACAAATATTACCTGTGGCAGGCACTATTTTTAAAACTACAACCACCCTTTGTCACAATCATATGTTCATTTTATCAGTTTACTCTGTTACCTGATTGTTTCCAGTCCCCTCATAAGAGCTACTAACAGGGTCTCTACCTGCTTCACTCCTCACCCTGCTCCCTATTCTCTCCCACCCCCAGTGGTCCTACCTTTATTACAGTCACAAACCCCTTCCATCTTTCCAATAGCCAACCACAGCGCTAACCCAACACTACCTCCTCCATCTTCCCACTACTGTCACACCTCCTCAACTAACATGTACAAGCATACATTACCTATGCTCACTGCATGCACTCTCCTTGCATATCTTACATCCTACCAAAGCTCCATCATTCCCCACTCAACCACTACCACTGTACTACTACTCACACCACCATTCATGTCTCACCCTCACTCAGCTCCCCACCCACCAACTCAAGAACCATCCCTATGCACCCCCACATATTCTACCAACTATATTACTCAAACATAAAGCATCCCTACAACTTAACATAGTAACCCTCCCACCATACCTATTACCCACAGAGTACAATCATAAAGTTTCCCTAATAAACAAACACATTCAAAATCTGAGAAAACTAATAACATCATGCATATCAAAACTAGCCCTAAGTGGAGACATCCACCCCAACCCTGGCCCTACCATCTCCAACCCCAATCCTCATAATCAGACTAGAAACCACAACTTCTCCCATATCACAGCCAATAGAAAGCCAAGTGACTTCCTTCTACTAAACCTAAATATTAGAAGTATATCCAACAAAGTCCATGAACGCCATGCCACCATAGACTTGTACTCCAGAGATATAGTCATCCTGACAGAAACCTGGCTAAAACCTCACATTACCAGTGAGCAAATACTCCCTACTGGTTACGGCATACTAAGAGTTGACCGGCTAAGCAAGAAAGGAGGCAGTGTAGCTATAATATTTAAACAGCATCTAAACATCCAGATCTTAAAATCATCAGCTCCACAAATAGGTAATGAAGAAGTAATATATACCAACCTCAAAATAAACCAAAACAAAACCATCAACATAATTGGATGCTACTTCCCACCTGGCCAAAACATCCCTCCACTAGAAAACCTCCTCAGCTGGTCTACCCACCATCTCCCGCAAGAAACTATAATTTTAGGTGATTTCAATATTGACTGGCAATCCTGCTCTGGCAACCATCCAACCCATCATGTAAACCTTCATGGCTTCACCCAACTAGTCCAGTCGCCAACCAGGATAAATAAAAACTCCAGCAAACACACTACCCTGGATTGGATACTAGTCAGTAAGAGCCCCCAGTCATATATAACAGGCTGCTTATCAAATAGCCTCAGTGATCACTCCCTAACATTCCTACTCAAAAAATACCTATACCAAGCTAAACCTGTCATCTACCATCAAATACATAAAAAACTAAACTTTAACCCACTCATATTCATCTCATCCCTCAAAGAATGTAACTGGCATCCTCTAAAGTACCTCAGTCTAGATGACGCGGTTGAATTTTTTAATACTACCTTCCTGAGCATCCTTGATTACCATGCCCTCATAAGATTTTCCAGAACCAAAGCACAACCCTCCCCATGGCTACAGAAAACCACTAAGTCAGAAATGAAAAACAGGGATAAAGCCTGGGAGCACTGGCGCAAAACCAAAACCCCCTCAACTAGACAGAAATTCCTAGAACTACGCAATAGAGTCAAAAAGCTAATAAAACAGGACAAATTCCAATACTACCAGTCTTCCCTAGACTCCTCCCAACACAGCCCCAAACAATTCTGGTCCTCCATAAACTCCATCCTCCACCCAGGTAAAGTCAGTACTCCTCCTCCTAACATCCCTCACTCCTCCGAAAATATTGCTACCTCATTCAATACACACTTCACACAAACCATACTATCACTAGCTAAACAACACAACCCCGGTCCTCCAACCCACACCTTCAACTAGTAATCTCCCCACTGCCTTCTCTTTTTCTCCTGTACCTACCTCCAGCATAAAAAACTCTTAACTAAACTTAAGCGCACCAAATTAGCAGCAGACAACCTCCCAAGTGAATACCTACAAATCGCAGCTGATGCTCTGGCCTACCCAGTATCCATCTTGATTAACTGATCTCTGTCAGAAAGTTACGTTCCCACACTGTGGAAAGTATCACATATAATTTCCCTTTACAAAGGTGGCCCCTCCACAGTACTAACCAATTACCGCCCCATAACTATTCTCTCTCCACTCTCCAAAATACTAGAGAGATGCATACACTCTCAGGTCTCAGACTACCTCCTTACTAACAACCTCCTTTCCAATACTCAGCATGGTTTCTGACCAAACCATAGCACGACCACTGCCTTACTCTCCTTTACTAACACTATCCTCCAGCATAAAAACAATGGCTATCTCTCCTCTGCTACTTTCCTAGACCTATCTAAAGCATTTGACATGGTCCCACACAAACAACTCATCTCTGTCCTCAATAACCTATCCTTCTCTCAATCAGTCACCAACTGGTTTCAGAGTTACCTGTCTGACCTCCAACAATCCATTGTATGGCAGAATGACATATCTCCCCAACTACCTGTCTCCATAGGGGTTCCCCAAGGATCCATCCTTGGAACCCTACTCTTCTCTGTTTTCACCAATAATCTAGCCTCTGCCACCAAGCATGGCACATGCATACAATATGCAGATGACTCAACCATCATCTGCTCAGCCCAGTCCCTACCCAAACTGCAAAAAATCACACAGGAAGCCTTTTCCTCTGTTGAAATTTGGTTATCTGATGCCCAATTAATACTCAACCCAAACAAAACTAAACTACTCATCTTCCAGTTCACCAAACATACTCAAAACAACTCTAACTTTAACATCACAGCAAAAGACAACAGCACTATATACCCAACTGAACACACCAAATTGCTAGGAGTGGAAATAGACAATAAACTAAAATTTGACATTCACATATCCATGATCATAAAAAAGTCCACAAAAAACTAGGAGCGTTATACAGAAATAAGCAACTTCTCACCAAAGCAGCAAAGTTTTCAGTAGCAAATTCCCACCTTATCTCCACCCTACTTTATGCCTCTCCAATATATACCAACCTAAGGCAATGCAATCTAAACAAGCTAAAGACCTGCTACAACAAAATCGCCAAATTTGCCACAGGGGCATCCTACCATAGTCACCACTGTCTCTCACGTGCTGAACTGGGCTGGCTTGAACTCCCTCACCTCATTCAATGGTGTCAACTCTCACTCGCCCACAAACTAGTAAACCATCTACTAAATGTCCCATCCCTCCAGAATCTACTCCAACCCTATCGCATCACCAGACTACTAAGATCCAGCAACAAAAATCACTTGCAGATCACTAAAGCCAATAACTCTGCTGGTGAAGCAATATTCTCTTGCGCCATAGCCAAATTATGGAACTCCCTCCCACCCACAATTACCTCCATACCATCATGCACCCACTTCAAAACTTTACTAAAAGCGCACCTAAAAACATGCTGGCTATGCCCTTGCAACTCCCACTCTAATATCACCCACCCCATCCAACCACTACCTTTCTTTCCACCCCACTAATTACCTTGATTATAGCAAGCTCAGATGCTCATAAGCCTAGTACTTATTATACAGTAGGAACTTCTTATTGTAACATTTGTTAATGTCTGTTATGTACTTTGCAGATATAGATTCTAGTTGTCTACTGATGTACTATGTTCTTCATCTGTAAATATGTTTGTAATTAATTGCTATGTTAAATTGTTAATCGCTATGTAATCCAATGTAACTACTGTCTGTTTATTTTAACTGTGGAGCTTTTCTCCCCGGGTCTCCGCTGAAAATGGACCTACGTCCAGTCGGACACTCCCAGTCAACAAATGTAAATAAATAAATAAATAAAAATAATGTAATACTTTATCTGTAACTAGTTTTCCTATCATTATATGCAGAAGACTGTTGCCTAGCTATCGCTCTGATATTAAGAAATATCTAGCAGCAGCAGAAGACACACAGGCAGATTACTATACATTTGAGCTTGAAGAAAATGTTTTGTTGCCATCTGAACAGAATTCATCAAACCCATGACAAATCAAAAAAAAAATCACAGAAATCTTGATTTTGCTCTCCTTGCAAATTAGATGTTTCCCAAATCCAAATAGTCTCAATCATAAAGCAAAGAACAATTGTAGCTCTGGTTCAATATTGTTAGATAATTAATTCCACACAAGAACTTTGGTGATAAACTGCTCTGCGAGCAGCAATAAAAAAAGTAAAAAGTCCAAACTTCACAGAGCAGAAACGCGCTGTAAAAAGGCAGCTAATGACTGCATAAAATCCAGGAAAAGTTTAATCAGACAAGCGCTTTCACAAACAATGTTGCTTCATCAGATCATAACACATTAAAGCACACTACACATTTATATCTCTCTGTGAAGTTTGGACTGTTAGGTAGTTAGTCTGAATTGAAAACTAAACACAGTTTTCTATCATTTAAACCAAGCTGATAGAACACAGTGAGAGTTCTATTCCAAGATAAGGTAATGCAGATCTTGGTATGAAAATGAAAGTCATGTACTCACCATAAAGATAGATCTGTGTTGTCTGTTTCCATCCTTTCCGCAATGGATAGGTCTCAGATCTGATTTTGGATCTTGCTATGGCCACTTCCAAGCTTTGCATCTAGTGCTCAGGCTCCTCCCCTACCCATAATCCCTGTGAACAGAGCAAGCTACCTCAGATTGAGTTTGCATACCCAAAAAAGCACTGTAAATAATACAATATAGTTGTAATCAACTTAAGAGAGCAGCTGACTTAAACAATGGTAACCTGCATAAAGAAACAGAGGTAGAAAAGGACAGGCTAAAAGCTATATCCATAGCAGAATGAAATTATATTGTAGATAAACTTTACTGCCAGAAAAAGAAAAAAAAAACAAAATAAGGAGGGGGATGTTGGGGGTAAGTTGAAGAAAGGACACTGCAGATCTATCATTATGGTGAGTACATAATTTTCATATCCAATGGTGTCTTTTCTGTCCATTCCGCAACAGATGACATAGAGTACCCAGTGATTTTTATACTTTGGCAGCCTTATAGAAGTATATTCTGGAGCATAGTTGAATGAAGGAAGGTCCTAGATCTGGACTGCACTGTGACAATCTGAGGTATTGCCAGCTATGCCAGGAGAATTAGGGCAGATGTGCAACATATGCCAGCACAGCTAGCTGGAATTTTGCAAAGAATTATATGTCATTTGTATATCAAACTGATTTGTACAGATGCTTGTGCTGAAAAATGTATTTGTAAAGCTGCTTGTGTTAAAAATATACCAACAGTGTGCCCTGCTGGACAGAAGAAAGAAATATGCATGCATTATTGTAACTGTTTAAATGTATATGTTTTAACAGAGGATACGGGAAGCGAAGAGGTTAATCTCAAACTTTGAAAATGTTCTGAAATTAAATTACTGGGCCTAGGCCATAAAGATGTTATCCTACAGTTCTCAATGCAGCCAGAGACAAAATATTTTTCTGCATTGTCATCGGGGTGAACTAACTGCTACTCTGGAAAGGTGTAGGTCTGAAGTTGTTTTATGACTTCCAGGAGCTGCAGCAGATCTTAGCAAGGCTGTGTGTGTGCATATTATTGGCACATAGGTGCTAAATCCTGGCAGTTTCTAGCAACGGGGGTTGCATGGGAACCAGAAGTCAGATGAACAGATGCATGTGATGTCATTCTGTAATTCATCACTAAAAATAATGTTTAATACTGGGTGAGACTGAAGTCTCAGAGCACTCTGTTTTTGTAAACTGACAAAGAAGGATCTCTCACCTGCTTCATCTTGCCTTGCTCTAGTAAGTAACCAGGGAATAATAATTCCTTAGATCAGTCAGAAATATATAGTGAGATTAGTTAAGTATTGCTTTTCTGTAACTGTGTGAGCCTGTCCACCTGTGTTATTTTTAATATTTCCTGTGATTGAAACTCTGGTGTTTATCATAAATAGATATTTAGTATTTCATGTTCTTTGCTTATTATTAAATATATTTAGATTTTTCATTGTGACTGGTCTTTTACAGAATATTTTAATCTTTGAGAGTACTTATATATATTTGGTGACAGCTCTGGCCACTCCTGAAAGCCTTACTGCAGTGAAGTTCTGTATTTCGTACTGGCCGGGTGTATGTGTCGGCCTGCAGACATCTGACGTATGTCCCACATTGGTCATTTGAAGAGGTGGCAACTCTACCATAGGTACATCTTGGCTAGCAATAGTGTTAGGTGATTCTATACATGATTGCGTGTTCTACTCCTGGCAGTGGTCGTTTTACCCTTCAGAGCAGGCGCTATTAGTACAGGGGTGAATAATGCTGGTTTCACCTGTTCTGGACATCATTGACCATGATCTGCGCGATATTTGGAGAAGCTTATCCCTGTTTCACGCATATCCATATAGTCATATTTAAATGTCGCTTACCAGCAGTGGGCAATGCATATTCCCGCTAACGTGTGGTGCACATATGATCTGATAATCTGCATCCGACATGCATTACTCGTGCCTTCGGGATTACGTTACATCCCTTGCAGGATGTGGGACCGGGAACATGCATGACGGTCACTGCATTTAACACATGGCCATCTGGGATTTGTACATGTGTTATCTCGTTTTGTACGTGGAGTATACTACGGCTGTTACTCCATACTGCACTCACATGGGTAACTCAGTTAGTTTACATATTGATGAGTCCAGTTAATGGTATGTCCATGTGATGTTTACTGGATGTGCTCCGGCATTGGGTATGTATATCACAGTGAGCCACACACGATACTGTGCTACACCTTCAAACAACTGTAGGTGGAGCATGCTGGGGTGACAAATACCTGTCATGGGTACACCCCATGCCTTGACACAACATCCATGATTATATTATGTGGAGCCCCTCATTAACGCAGCAGGGACTCCATGCTGAGTGTGTGCAGAACAGTGCTTACACACATGTACTCCCACAATTGCCTCTGCTCCTCTAAACGACAGTTGGTTACTTGTTGTGGCGACAGCGGACACTGTTGGACCCGTTTGGTGTATGGCCTCTGACAATTGGCCGTGTACCTACCGATGTACCTGGGAACCTATACACACAGCACCACCATATGCTGATAGGCGCATGTATATGATATTGCTGGCCAACTCCTCCTGAGTTTGGGGGAAGTATATATGCTCATTGGCATGTGGTAACATGGCATCCAGGAACTGGTGTAGTACCCTGGATGCTGATGCCTGTGAGATCTCCATTATATCTCCAGTTGGCCTTTGAAAGGTACCTGTGGCTAGTATTCGCAAGCTTACACATACCTTCGTGTACACTGGGATGGGTTCCTCTCTGTTGTTTCTGGTTCTCAGGCGTGGCCGGCACAGCACCACTATTTGCTGTAAGATGTCCCTGTGCACCCTGTAATGCTCTACTATCTCCAGATCATGTAGCCCCTGGTAGGTTACCCTTGGTCTGAACACTCTTCTCCTCCTCCAGGGCCTGAGGAGTACCCATGACAGGTGGTTGTCAGCATCATCCTCCACAACACCGTCAGTCTCTAACACATGCTGATGAATCACAGCTATGGCAGCTCCCAACATGTACATTTTAAAAGTTCCCCGTGTGTTTACACCTATGGTGCAGTGTTTGGGAATACACAGGTGTGTGTAGGGTGCTTTCACACTTTATACTATTGTGCTGTGAACACCGATGATGTCATAGGGTGTGTATGTACGATCGTAGCTATAGGGTATCTTATGTGTTTTACTACCGGAACTACTATTGTGGTGCCTTTGGTGTTGAATTACATTTGGCTGCCGTGGATTACCTCTTAACCTTCCCTTTACATTTCTGCACATTCCACCTACCATTTTCTAGCATGCATCCAGCAGCCTGCTTTCATTTGTACTTTCCTAGACCTGGCGTATCTTGCGTAATGTGTGCTATTGCCGGTCTACTGTCGGTTTGCTTTGCTCTGCTATGACAGATCTCCTATCTTTGCAATCCAATGCCTCCCCTCTTTTCTTTGCATTCCAATGCCTCCCCTATCCTGTTTTGCAGGTTTCTGCAAGCAGACTTGTCAGCTGCCGTCGATTGGCCGCCGTGAGTTGATTGGTGTTGATCACTCATTAGTACTCCAATTACCCTACTTCAGCATTTCCTTCTTTTCTTCCCCTGACCTTTCTGTTTGTGCTATTGTGCGCGGCGCGTGCATCTGCTTACTGTGTTTTGGGCATGTTTTCATCCCCATACACATGCGCTTTTGGGCTCAGCTAAACGATTCTATACCTTCCTCCCCACCTCTGTCCTGCAGCTTTGCTTAGCAATGGCCAGGCCAGATTTGCATTGCTCCAATGTGCTTACTGCTACGGTGGCACACCCCTCTGCTGATGTCATGTATCTCCTTTGTGCCACTCCTCGGTGTTATAGCGCTGCGCCGTATGGTACAACCTTCATCCGGCGGGACATTTGCGATTCAGTATTATCTGCCTCATTTGCATGGCATTGACTACTAATTCATAGTTACCGCGCTGAACACTGTCGCAGGCCCTTAGCAACCCTTGCACCTTGGTTGTGGTGTTCCATGCCTACCATTGTGTATTATGGTGTAAACCTGATTTGTATTACATTGCAATTTTATGACATTTTTATATAATTTCTTTATGTTCCAGTTTGCGCACACATGCCCTGTGGTTGTACTGTGCGTTACTGTGGACATGACATTAAATGTTGTTTTTTAGGTGTTGTGCATCTTTTCTTATGCCATTGGCTGTGTATTTCACCATTGGCATATGTTAACTTTGTAATACATGAGTCTGGTCTGCTTCCATAGCTCCGATGTTCTGTTTGGGAAAATGTAAACCGTGTTTTTTGGTTTACATTTCCGTGGGCTTACGCTACACCTGCACCACTTCATGAATCACTATCTGCCTTCATTTGCATGGTGCGACACTGCACATGGGGTGATTAGCATACCTATGCCAAGGGCTGCGCAGTTCTGGTGTACGCCGGTAGTGCACGTGGTATTGGATCGTACCTGAATCGCTCGACGGCCATATTTGGCATTATTCCGCCTATGCTATGCCTGCGCCTGGTGCAAGCTTCATGAATCCCGGGGCCAGTTGGACTTTCCCAGTTAACAAATGTCAAATAAATATATAAATAAGCAAAATTCCTTGTTATCTGCATTTTTTACTGATACCCAGTAGAATAATGTATATGTCTTGGCATTATTTGGTGTGTTTACAGATAGTCAGTGATATTTTTAGATACACACAAGCCATAAAAATACCAGTTTTGTACTTATTTCAGCAAATACCAATACATTGTGCAATACTGGTACTGCCACACCAGATCGGTGAATGTTATTTAGCAGTCATCAAACAGCAGGGGTAAGTCACTTTTATTTACCTCATTGAGGAGTAATGCATACCTGTCGCGGTCTCTGATTTCACACGTTTTGCTTATAATTTTGCTCTGTCCGTCATAAAAAGTTTGATTTGCTGATAAATCATTCAGGATTACATAAAATCAATAAATCCAGGCAGAGTTTTATAGTTCTTATTGTCCAAAAAATGTATGTTGATACAAAAGGTGTTATTCTATTAACTTTTTAAGGAAAATGGAATAATATTTAAGACATGTTTCGGATTTTGAGCCTTTATTCTGCTATTATTTATGGCACTGGCTGAATTCTTCAGCAAAGAAGTTGAGAGTTATAGTATCTGGTGTTCTGCCAGTACTTCTAAAACTTCAAGAAAGAGAAAATCATCCCTGAAATTTGGACGCATCAGTTCTTCTTAAAATCCAAGGTTTGCACTAAGATCAGTCACTCTGGGTTGTTGATCTTTGTAGTGCTTACCTTGCTCATATTCATCATAAGCTTTATCCTATTAGGGTCCTATCACAGCTCTGTTCACGGTAAAAACCATAGTAAGGAAATTAATACATTTTTTTTTCATTTTTCCCCAACCAGCAACAGCTTTTGTGGGCCCCCCCCCCAAAGTCAAGGATGATTAAGTCCCCCCTGCAGCCACAGGTATTGCAAGTACCTAAAGATGGCTATGTTGTTAGTTTTAGTGGAAAGAGCGTCCACCAGTAGGGTTTAACTAAGCTAGCGGCACTATGTTAGTGGTAAAATATTTAATGGAATTGTGAAGCCTGTTACTTGATAAAACACTGTTAATATAACCAGAGATATCTTTGAATTTTAAAGGAGATATAAATAACAGTTATTACTCAGCTGGTTTATTAAGTACACAAGATTGTTGTATTAGCTTTTGTTGGTTTGACAGACGTGCTACAACATATCAAGATAAGATAACTTGCTGTGGTTGGGGGGCCCCAAGGAACAGGGGGCCCCCAACGACCGCAGGGTTCGCTGGTGCCTAAAGCCAGCTATGCGCTCCAGAGACCTCAACCTCAATACCACAATCAACAGAACAAGCTGGAGGGACAGATTCATAACCCAAAGACTGCTCATGCTATGGAAGAGACTTCCCTTACATGTCAAACAGAGCACCTCACTGACCCTCCTCAAGAGAAATCTTGATGAGTGGATTGGAAATAGAAAATTCACCCTGGGGATCACTCCAGTGGCTCTACTTAACAGAGTCACTGGTAACTAAGGTCGGGTGGCACAATGCTAGGGTAATCCTGTGGTCTAGGCTTGTAAAGGCTCCAGAGCCATTAGCCTAGTACACACCTATGAACCTATGAACCTTTGAAGTCCTGAAAGGACAATGTTAGGAGTAACAAAAAAAAATGTCCACACCCTAGCATAAAAAAACACACCAAAAAGCAAGGGGGGGTGGAGGGAGAGAGTGGCTACTGCAGCAGTGATCATTCGAACAGCTACTGTTTTGGTAAGTTCACCTTTCACAACCATACTGTGTTCTTCATATTAATCACTGCTGCAGCAGCCTTAGCTATATGGGTAGATTACCATAGCTAACTATATTTGGGAGGTGGAAAGAGAAGGTTTCAGGAGCCCATGGAGAATGGTCCTGGCAAAGCTTCAACTAGACCTAGAGAAGGAATCAAGCTTATAGTGCTTTGTAAAAGTATGTACAGATGACCACGTAGCAACTTCTAGAATACTTCTAGAATCCAACCCTTTCTAAAAAAGCCATAGAAGAAGCCAAGACCTTGGTAGAGTGAGCCTTGACCATACCTGGAATAGATTTGTTTTGGTGAGTATAACAAAGGTAATAACCTTAGACAATCATTTGGAAATAGTCTGTTTTGATACTGGTTGTTTTTTCTTACCTTCACAAGAAACACGTAATTGATCCAATAATCTAAAAGATTTCATTCTGTCAAGATAGTACCTGAGTTGTCTGTGGACATCCAAGGTATGGAGTATCCTTTATCCCTCATTTTTTAGTTTGGATTAAAGTAAACTTGGATACCACGTTAGGCATAAAAGAAGGATTAGTCCTCAAAGAAACCCTTTCCTTATGGAAAACGAGGTAGGTTTGACTCACCACAGGCACTTGCAATTCGGAAATCCTTCTTGCAGAAGTCAGAGCAATCTATAAAATGGTTTTCCATGTTAAGAATCTCATGTCAGCTAGAGCAGCTAGTTCAAATAGAGCAAGTATTAGCTTCTCTAACACAAAATTAAAATCCAAAGGAGGGGCCACCGGTTTACTTAAATATCTCTTATGCAAAATCCCTTTCTAGAATATTTTGACATGAGACTGCCTTAAAAGAGTAGAATCCATGGGTAGTCATGCTGAAATGGCTGATAAATGAAACTTAAATAGAGGAATAAAAAAGACCATAGGTTGGTAACTCATATAAATATTGTAAAACCAGAGAACAACTAGCAATGGGTGCTGGTTATGTTGTTGGCACCAACTAGATAACTTTTTCCATTTGCTAATATATGACTTTCTAGTAGCAGGCTTTCTTGCTTCCAATAGTATCTGCTGCACATCCTTTGATAAGAGATCTCTGATAGGAATTAAGACCCTATCATCCAAGCAGTCAGCTGAAGATGATTAATGTTGGAGTGTATCAAACACCCCTGTTCTTATGTGAGTAGATCCATTCTGTGAGGAAGCTTGTGATAATTGCCCCTGGTGATTTCCAAAAGAAAGGAGAACAATGTTTGCCTGGGCAGAAGGAATTCCTTCTGAATCTTCAGAAGTATCCTGGATATTAGTGGAAAGAGTAGAAAGGCATAGAGGAGCATTCCTGTCCAAAGAAAATAAAAGGCATCTGTCTTCCAGGCCTTCTTGCATGGAGTCCTGGAACAGACTTTTTCCAATTGATTATTCAGAAAGGAAGGTAGAGAGGTATATTTCTGGAACTCCCCACAGGTGGATCAAATTTAGGAAGACCCTTTGATCTAGTTTCCATTCATGAGGCATTTGCTCTGTCCTGCACAGCCTGTATGCCACACAATTTTGCTCTGATGGAATGTAGAATGCCAAAAGAGTGATTGTGCTGTGAAGTTATACCACAAGCAAATATGACTAGTCTGCAAAGGGAGCATGATCTGGTCACTCCTTGTTTGTTGGTTTACCATATGACTGTGGTATTGTTTGTAACCACTTGAAGAGGTTCCAGGTACCAAAGATGGTTGACAGAGTTGAGTGTCTTGATTGGGGCTAGCATGTTTGCATCTGTTCTTGATGTCCCATACCCCATGCACTTTTACCCCTCCTGAAACTAACCCCCAAGCAAAGTCCAAAGCATCTGTGGTGACTGACTTCTTTGGAGCAGGGAGGGGGAAACAGAGACCTGGATTTAAGGATATCTGTTGTCTCCACCAGCAAAAGATGTCTCTTCTGACAAACCCCAGCACTCAGATCTGAAAAGATAAAGGGTGTTGGTGCTGGGACCAAAGATATTTCAGATACCATGTGCAATGTTGCCAAGGGTATCATGAAAATCATAGAAGCCACAAGAACTAAAATGTTGAGGTATGCCCTAGCAGTGACCAAAGTCTGAGTGGAAAACCTTAAAAAATAAATCTAAATAAAAATCCATTTTTCCTGTGGAAGAAAAGCTCTTTGAACTGAGGTGTCTACTTAACATCATAAGAACACAATCCTGTGTGAGGGAATCCCAGCTTGTGCAATAGATTTCTCACTCAAGAGATTCCTGACATTTTGAAAAAGACTCAACAAAGATACGCACATTGTCTAAATGTGGAAAAACATGGATACCCTGTAGCTTGCAATGAGCTATAATTGGAGCTAGACACTTTGTGAACAGTGCAGTGGATAGTCCATAGGGTAAGGCAGAGAACTGATAATGTAATCCAGACACACAAAATCTTAGGAAATGTCTGAAGTCTGGATAAAAAAAAAACAGAGGTAATCCAGAAAGCTTGAATCAGGTCTGATATCCCACCTGTGACACAGAGGTTGACAAGACTAACAAGAAACAGAGTACAAAGGATTAGCCCAGATAAAATCATTTTAGTTAGCAGATCTAGGAGACTCTCTCGCTGATAGCCTCCCAGAGAGAGGAATAAATATGCTTTGTTGAAGTTTCAAGTAGTTTATTCAGTTAAGTAGGTAGATGGACAAGTGTTCTTGTTCTAATAAATTACATTCAGCAAGTCAGCTATTTAAAGGCAGTTACAAATAAAGGTAGGAGCGTCCAAGGGAGCTGATTAGAGGAAATTCTGGGAGATGGAAAAACAAGGAGCTACTCCCAAAGCTTAGAGGTTAGTCCCTTATTTGAGTATACGTGAAAGACCCGTGAGGATTTACCAGCTCAGCAGCCTGTGGAGCTAAAAGGTTTTTACTTTTATTTTTAACAAACAAAACATGACAACACAACATAAACTACCACTATAGAATTATATTTTAAGAAAACATTTTCAGTGACCTGTGCAGTAGAAGAAACTAAATTATTTAAAGCAGATTTTCCTCAGAAGAAGAACTTGCTGATAAAACATTCCTCATACTTTCACAATTTGTCAGACCAAACTTTAACATATGAGCCTAAAAATTCAAAATTCTGAAAATCAAAGTTGCAGAAATATACACTTTTTCCCATACCTATCGATTAATTTTTCCATCCTTATCAGAAAGAAGAGGACTGGAATTAACTAGGTGCTTAGCATCAATGGTATCAACAAAAGCTATAGCTGCTGGGTCAGGTTTGGGAATAGTGTATAAAAATGTAAAAGACTGAGTGACTTTATACATCCCATCTAACATTTTAGAAGCAGCTGGCTGACTATCAGGAAAATAGCAGGCAGTAGTACACACATCCTCTATCAATGACAGAACAGGACAAATGGATGTAGGTTCTGGAAAATCCTTCTATAACAATTCATAGTACTTTCTGAGGAACTGAGAAACCTCAGTGTTCTCCCACTGAAAATGCTGGCACATTCTAGCCATAGTCTCAAAGGAGAACCCCCCCTAAAGAGAATCCAAAACAGAGCTCTCTTCTTAATCTGATTCATAAATCTGAGGAAAAAAAACTGTATCCATCCCAGCATCTTCCTGTTCAGATCCAGAATCTTGATTCTATTCAGGAAAAGAGGAATCCCTCTTTCTTTTATCAGAAACTACTTTAAAGGAAGGAAGGATCAATAGCCTGAATTCAATCCTGCTCCAGACCAAATAAACTACTCCTATCCAAAGAAATTTGGGGAGAGCAGATACAAGTTTGGTTTTCTGTTTCTTTCTCATAAGAAAAATGGGGCCATCCATGTTACTAATGGCAGCAGCTGCTTCCCCAGTGGTGGGTACAGCATTCTGACACAACAGGGAAACTTTCCCTGTTCCCTCTCCCAGGACCAACAAGAGTGGCTCTCCCTTGCCCACTTAAGGGACTCCAACAGCCGCAAAGGTTGTGGCTAAACCCCAGTCCATAGTGGATCTATGTGCTATCTATCCCAGAAGGATCATGGGTAAAAGATGAGGGGTCTGAGGTACAACAAATGGCCACAGCAGAGTCACCCACCTACAGATGAGGCAAGTTTCTAGCCTTCTGTGGTGCAAAGGCTGTTTGCTTAATTTTTTTTCTTTTTCTCGCTGGAAGAAGGACCAACCATGGGACCAGAGTGTTGCGTGGTCAAGCCAAAAATGGTGCCTTTTTTCCCAGGGAAGACAAGCATCAAATGCCAGAAAAACTACTAGTCCACAAAAGTTACTTTTTGAAACAGTAAAAAGCATTTTCATATACTATGGCAGCCCCACAATGGGAAAAAAAAATATTTATCCACATAAAAAATGTTATCAGTTAGTTTACATTACCAGAAAAAAATGAGTGCTCCATTTAAAAGAACATTACAGTCTCGAGACAGTCCATTAAAACACAGCAGTCCTAGCTTTGAAATATCTTACCTGAAGAGGAAAGTAATAAAACATAATAAAACATTAGTAAATATAAGAAAATAGAAAATAGAAGTTTTTCCCCAAAGGGAATTTATCTGCCCAGCAAAAGAAAGCACAAGCTGACCACCGCTCCTCAATCTTCAGAAGAGGACACTCTTTGGAGGCAGTAAAGCTATGAAGGACTTTGCATCCAAACTTGTCTTTTAGTCAGCTCAGCTTGAGCTGCTTTACAGTTTGGGTGTGTGTAAGCTGCTCTGAAACTTTGGAAGCTAGTCGGCTGTTGTATCATTTGCAGCGTATAACCATATAGATAAGGTTACTGCAGCAGTGATCGATATGAAGAACACAGTGTAATGTGTTGGTCTGATTTTATCATGGAAGAGGAGATATTTGATGTGGAGCAGAATGGTGCTATATTAGTAAGAAAAGGGACGAGGAAATGTAAGCCTCTAGAAGGAGAGGGCATTATCTAGTTAAGAGAGTAGGCATTAATAAAATTAAGCAAGCACTTTGCATAAATGTTGTTTGCAATGTATGTTTGCTGGGTGATGGACAAGCCATTGAAATTGCTGAGGAATATTGTGCTGAGTTCAGTACTTAAGGACTCTGATAGGTTTAGATTGGTGTCATGGATAGAGGGGACACTTAAAATATGTTGCATAATTAATAATGGTATATTATTTGGTCTTTTAAATTTACAGTAGAACTAGCATATCCTGGAGTTCCAGACCATTTTTATGCTGTATTTGCTGTGAGGTAATGGGACTGTGAATGAAAACCAGTATGCCCCCTCCCTCACAAGATGGTCTGAATGGATGATAAGTAATAAATCCAGGTAAACAGGACATGCTATCACTATACTGGAACCATGTTTCTGTGACTACATAGAAGTGTGCCAACAGCTGAGCAAAGTCTCAAGGTCAGACATTTTCTGGTTTAGATTTCTGAGCAGTGCCAAAATGATACAGGCCTGATTACTAAGCTGAAAGCTCTGTCAAATTGACTGTGCCTAAAAACAGCACTATGAAGTTAGAAAAAGTTTTAGCCAATGTGTGTAAGGCCTGAATGGAGCGAGGCATACCATCTCTGGTGAAACAGGTTGGACTGTAAGCCATCATCTTACTTTGTGTACTTACCTTGTGTTGGGGCACATTTTATCTTCCTCAAATGACAACAGATACTGAACCAGGTACTAAAGTTAATAATTTTATAAGTATTTTTGCATCATTTGTGGTGATGGCTAGATGCTGCTCAAGTCTATCTGCTTCACATATGTTGAGAGCTTAACTATGTCCCTCTTCATATTCCCCACAGCGGACTGTTGGAGATCATTCAATTCCATGTAGGTAATAATTAGGTCACATGTGTACTTGAAGTAAAGGATCTAAGGCCCCTTGTGACCTCAGTAATTTTAGCACATGACAGACAGCTAGCCATCACTGTATCCTGGTGAGTCACAAATCTGTATTTAATTACTGAGTCAGCCATAACTAGGATATTGTTGTGTTAGCAACATCATAAGAGAATAGGGCCCCCCCAGCGCTCTTATTGCATGGGTTGATTTCAATCAGGTTTTTGTTACATGAACGTAGTTCCCTTTTGGGGTTGTGAAAGTTTAGTATGTCAGCTAGGGCAGGGCTCTTCCCTGGATGAAAAAGAATTTGATGGGCTATGATCAGTTGGTGGTAGCGTAGGAGGTTTGGAAATTCTAACCAGTGCAGTTTAATTAGGGATTGGCAGTGGTGGGAATGTGATCTGTTATTGGCAGTGAACCTAGCTATTTTATTGTAGCATGTGGAGAGTTTGTTCAGGTTAGTTTTGTTAATGTTGATGAGGACTGGAGAGGCGCATAGTAGTGTTGATAAGAGATGAGTTCTGGCTATTGTTGTTCTAGTTTTGGGGGTTAGGAATAGTATGCAACGATATAGGCAACCAAGTTTTTTTATAGACTTTAGAGATAGTTTGGGATACGTGATTGTTGAATTTAAGTTGTTGATCAATAGTGATGCCTAAGAATTTGGCCTCAGTTACTGGGGTGATGAAGGTGCCATTGGTTGACATGATGGTAAAGGTGGCGGAGGGGTGATTGATTGGGTGGAATAGTATTAGCTGTGTTTTTTGGGGGTTAGTATTAGTTGGTAGTTGTTTAGCCAGTTCTCTACCTCAGTGAAGGATTCTTGGGCTTTACTTTGTAGTAATTGGATGTTTGGTGCTGAGCAGATTAGAGTAGTGTCATCTGCATACTGGATGATGTTGGCTTTAGTGGTAGCTAGGTGGAGATTATTTGTAAATATGTGAAGAGAAGGGGGCCAAGGATTGAACCTTGTGGGACACCACATGTGATAGGGAGTGGGGGGGATAGGGAGCTGCCCCATTTGACAGCTTGTGACCGGTTGTTTAGGTAACTGTAAAACCATTTTAGGGTGGAGTCATCGAGGTTGAGTTCTGTTAGGCAGGTGAGGAGTTTGCTATGGGAAACTGTATCAAATGCCTTGGATAGGTCTAAGAAGGTGGCAGAGACCAGCTTCCCTTGGTTCCTATGTGAGTTTATGGTATTGGAGAAGTTAATTAGAGCAGTGTTGGTGCTATGGGAAGGTCTGAATCCATGTTGGGTTTTAGTTAAAAGGTTGTTAGTTAACAGACGGGTAAGGATTTGGTGGTGGATACATTTTTCTAGAATTTGTGAGAGGAGTGATAGGATAGCAATTGGACGGTAGTTGGAGAGGTCAGCAGATGGACCTCCCTTGTGGAGAAGGATGATATATGTGGTTTTCCATAATGAAGGAATATAATGCAAGGAGATCGTTCTGTTAATGAGTACGGAGACGGGGTAGGTGATGGGCTTGGATGCAATTTGGAGATATTGAGCTGGGAGACTGTCGGCAGCTAGGGTGATAGGTTTGAGTTTTGCTAAGAGATTTTGAATGGTTGTAGTTAGAACTGGGTTAAAAGTGAAGGGGGTGGAGTTAGTCTGGTAGTTTAATGGTTTATGTTGGGTCATGGGTGATATTGCACTTATCAGGTTCAGTATTGAAGAGGTAAAGTAGTTATTAAAACTAGAGGCTATGTGTGGATCAGTAACTGTGATATCTGGGGGTGGTGTGGTAGCTTTACCAGGCTGGAGGATGTTGTTTACTGCAGCCCAGAATTTCTGTGGGTTGTTGTTATGTTTACTTTGTAGGGAAATATAATAGTGCTTCTTGTCCAATCTAACCTGCTTTTTTTGCTTTATTTCTGAGCTCAGCAAAGCTTTGCCTAGTTACAGGAGTTTTGTATTTTTGCCAAGTTATCCAAGCTTTGTCTCTAGTCTTGAGTAAGATTTTTGTGGCTTTGTTTAACCAGGGGCAGGGTTACTTCGCAATCTTATAGTTTTTAGTGGAGCTAGTTGGTTTAAAATCTCTAGGAATTTGGCATTAAAGTATTCTACTGCATTATCCAGGGGAAGTGTTTTTATGGGAGCCCAGTCACAGGATTTTAGGGCTTCTGAGAATTGTTCTGGGGAGAAGTTTTTTTGGGAACAGATTTGTAAGAGAGCGGGGGTGTTAGTAGATTCTATTTTGTGCCGAAGGAGAAAGGTTGGGTTATGGTCACTGAGGGAGTCAGGTAGTAATCCAGATAGGTGGGCAGTATTGGGCTGGTTAGTCAGGATCCAGTCTAAGGTGGATTCTCGTTTGGTGGTTTTGTCAATTCTTGTGGGTGAGTGTATGAGTTGTATGAAATTATATAGGTTTATGTGGTTGGTGGCTATGGGTGAGTGCATAGTGTTCCAGTCTATGTTGACATCACCTAGGAGTAAAGTTACTTGGGACAGGGAGTAGGAAGCCCAGTGGAGTATAGATTCTAGTGTCTTAAGGTTGTCTCCTGGTGGTATAATAATGCTGAGTAGGTTCAGTTGTTTGTATTGGTTTAGTATGATTTTGGTGAATAGGATCTCGGCAGTGTTGAAATCTGGGGTTTCTTTATGAAGGAGCTGGACTTTTAATTTGGATTTGTAAAGAAGGGCAATGCCACCACCTTTTCTGTGAGGTCTATCAACTCTTAATATGTTGAAGCCAGGTGGAGTTATAGAGTTATCTTTAATGTGGGGTTTAAGCCATGTTTCTGTAATCACTATAATGTCTGGGTTGTATACAGAGATAATTCCATGTAACTGTTCTATTTTATTCATGATACTGCGAATGTTTAGGTTTAGAATGAGTAAATCAGTGGGTTTATGTTTAAATGGGAGGTTGGGGTTGGGTGTGGTATGGGTGTTGTATGTTGGGCCAGGGTTAGGGTGGATATCACCTCCTAGTAGTAGTTGGGCTGCAACGCTGGTAATAGTTTTAATGTAGAATACAGTTAGGAAGTGGTATTTGAGGCTGGGGTATTTTTTGGGTTGTGAGGAGTAATGGATAGGAGAGATGAGTTGAAAAATTAAAGGGTAAAGGATAATTGGTTGTGCGTTTGCAGGTATGAAGGGATGGTTTGTGGTGTATGGTAGGGTGGGGGATTTGATACAGTGCATAGTGTTAAGTGGATGGTGTTAAGTAGTAATGAAGGAGAAAAAGTAAAGACAGATGGATAGAGAAGGCAAGAGCAATGGGATTATATGGTTGTGGGAGTGTGGTGTTGGTGACATGGTGATTGAGTTATCTGTGTTGGAAGACTGTGGATGGGTGTAGAAGGAGAGAGGTGGTATGCAGTTATGTGGTTTATTGGAACAGAGGTTGAGGTGGGTTTAATGGAGAGAGGGTGCGGTTTAATTTTAATAATATGCAGTATAAACAAAATATTTTAAGATATACAATAACAACGTCAGACAGAATGCAATAAAATAAATGTTACAATGTTAAAATAGATAAGATAGTATATGCATACAGTAGAAGTTTTTTTTTTCTATAGTCTGTTCAGATACACTTAGATTACTAACTTATACAACATGAACAGAACTGTGCCCTAAGCAATCTATCCTAACAATTCACAGGAAAAAAACTGCAGCATATCCAGTACCAAGTTATACATTAAATAAAAAATAGCAAAAAACTGTCAAGCAAAAATACAAAAACATGTAATCAAATATGTCAATTTTGCTAGAGTGAAAAACTCTAAAACTCCACTGCGATAATCACAAGTCACTGACCCCAAGACCCTTAGTTAAATCAAACTAAAAATATCAAAAGACCATATACCCTGTAAATGTCAGTTTAAGTGTTATAAAACAAACCGACCTGTAAATTCAAAAATACCAAAAACTACTTTGGCATATATATCAAAAATATATATACACACCCATCTTATATAGTCTGATGTGCACTAATACAAAATAGTGCTGTCCATTGAGTAATTAGAACAAACTTCCATATCTATAGCATAACTTGTCTTAAAGTTTGTTCACATACCTAAGATCCCATATATTTCCCAACAGACCATCAAACTAACATACAAAAATCAAAAAATCAGTGAGTTTGTTGCTACTACTTCTGACAAATAATGCTTACAAAAATAAGATGTTAAACCAAAAAATCCTAAATATATTTTAATTTTAACAAAAATGTTGTTAAATAAGTGTCCATTATAACTGAGCTGTAGTTTGTATTAAAGTTTGTGGATGCAGGGCCCCAAGTGACTAAATATATGTTCACCAGAATTATCCAGACGTCAGCATTCACTTCTTTGTCCATTGACCATATAACGCCACCATTCCAAACACAGTTTGTCCATAAACCCTTGTTAGTCACTGTTCATATGCCCCTTAAAACATTCCACAAATGAAAGAGCAGTATGGACAGCTTATAAGTTGTTATACATAATTTGCAAAAAATTGAGCTATATAAACACAAACTCCCCACAATGTTAAATGTTAGTGAACATCAAGCCCATAGATCTCACAAATCTTACAGGCTTCAAAAACTGACAATAATAAACCAACTTTTGCATCCAGGTATTAAACAACAACATTTGTTGCTGTGTCAGTCCCTTGGCCTAACCAGAAAATATCATAAAGATGTATTTTTTACTGTAATACAACTTTCATGCAAAAATAACTTGGGCCCCTTTGTTATATTGCAATGTCTACTTGCCAAAAGAAAAACACAGCCCAACAATGCATATAACTTATCAATATTATGTGGCCCAAACACACAAATGCAGTAGTGTCCCACTCAGTATAAATTAATTACATGTTAGTCCACTACCGGCACCCTTCGCCTCATCTTCGAAGTAGAAAAATCCAATCTGGAGAGTATACTAACTTCAGCAAATGTCCCAACAATCCAAATAAACTGACACATCCAGGGGTTAAATCTTCATCACCCAAACACCATGTTAAGTGGTGGCCTTATATCATATTCGAGTATGACCATGATAAACAGCACTGTTCATTCTTCTACTGGGTCGATAAAACTCAGTTGCATTTATGTACATTGCTCGCTTGAACAAACCACTTCCTCAATGTTCAAATGACCAAACATATTTCCTGGTAACTGTTCTTTAATGACGTTAAAAAAGAACACTTAATTTTCATGGAAGTCCTGGTGCACTGCAGTCAGCACACACTTCGGTCTGCTGCACTTTCCAGGACATGATCTTTGGCCACTGCGGCTGGTGGGAGGGAGGGCAGCGACTGCTCTGGCAGGCAGTGGCTGCTGCCGCTCGAGATCCCCCCGGACCATCAGCAGGGCCCGTACTTGAGCGCGGACGGACACCGATCTTGCTTCCTGGGTACTATAGGTGCCACTGCTGATTCTTACTATCCGACTACCTCAGCCTGCTGCTGCTTGTACGATCCAGCCTTTTTGACAATAGTGGTTGCTATTGTGTGTGCAATGGATAAAGTATAAATATGTGGCCATGGTCCAGGTATTCTTGCATGTTTCCTAGGAAGCTTAGGCAAGCACTGTTTCAGTACCACAGCATTCTTAGTTTGTGATTTCCATTATCATGGGTGGGTGCATGCTGCGTATTGACAACTCTAGTAAGTGAAAAGTTTGTCACCAGTTTCTATAGTTATTTACACCTCTGTATACATAGCAATAAGGTGGTTTCAGTGTTCGTGAGGCAATTGCTACACTGCTGTAGGGTATATGGTGCAAAACAAACAATAGTGCAAAGCATAGTTTTATAGTTACAATGCAGGATAAAGTAGTTTCAGCAGAAAAAAATATATAGAACCATCTAAGATGAATGTAGACAGTTAAACCAGTTAAAACATACAGGATCATGATTAAGTCCCATCAGTTTATTATGTGTTAAAGTCATGGATATCAAGAAAGTTAGTTACCTCAAGAGTGAAATGAAGTAAAGTTCAAGAGATGAGTCTTGGGATCCATATCTAGAACATATAAGAATTAGTTATGATCAGGTGAGTTCAAGATGGCCGCCGAGCACTGAACACACACTTTCTGCTGCTCCTGTATCAACCAAATCTATCTGCTCAAAAAAAACCTGCATCTGGCACCAAATTGAACAGGAAAGGAGTATTTCTTCTAAACCACACTTCATGGAAAAGACCTATAGCAACATTTTTGTCTAAAAAGTAAAATGTTGTCATTTTTCTGCAAGGGCTTACCTCTAGTGACTGGCTGAAGGCCGCAAACGCATGGTGGCATCATTTTCTTTGAAGGATTGAGTTCTGAGTTCTAAACAAGAAAAGTTAAAGGACAATTCTTTAAGTCACTCCCTTGTGGCCTAAACCTACATTTTAATTCACCCAGTGATGGCTAACCAACAAGAATCCATGGATGCTATAACTTCTAAAACCAAATTATCTTCTCTAATGTCACCTCATAAGGATGTAACAGCTAAGAGGCAGATAATAAATAAATCAACACAGGATTCAAATATAGGAGCTGTTAAATCTAAAGGTGAGTCTGTTCTCTCACTAGATGACCTTAAAACAGCATTACAGCCCTTGCATGAATATTTCAAATTATTCTCAGACAAATTAAATTCATTTGGTTCTAATCTAGACCAAATTACATCCAGAATTAATCTTATTGACAAGACAACTGAGGAGAATTCAAAGCAAATACAATATTTACAAACCAAGGTAAATACAAATGACAAAATTATTAGTGAATTACAGCAAAAAATAATAGACATAGAAGCACGCAGTAGGAGAAACAACATTCTAATACGTGGCATTCCAGAAAAGTTTCACTAAGTACAACTACCAGTCATACTAACTGAGATTTTTGAACACATTACTGAAAATAAAATCTTAGCTAAAGAAATCATTATTGATAGAGCTCATAGAGCATTATGAAGATCACAAGATGAGGGTGTCCCTAGGCAGATTTATGCAAGGCTACTAAATGCTGCACATGTTACCACACTCCTCATGGCTGCAAAAAAGAAAAGTAACATTTCATGGAGAGGTCACAGGATTACAATAGCACAAGATTTACCCCAGCCCATTAAGGCTCAAAGACAAGCTCTAGCTCCTTTTTGTGTTTTGTTAATAAAAAAAAAATTACGCTTCCAGATGAAATACCCAGCCATCCTCTCCTTCAGCTATGGGGATCAGAAGTTCCTAATACACTCTGCAGATGAAGCAAAAAAAGTTTTTATGCAAGCTTTCAAGGAACTACCTGCATAACTAGCTATACTGCTAAAGCTAGTAAAATAATATAATCAAGATAATACAGTATATGCTTAAAAGCTATGAATTACTGCTAAGACTAACAAATAGTATAACCAAGATGAATACACCTACAAAAACCTATCTCTGCTGGCTTTCTAACACTGTCATCTTCCCAGCTTATTTTTACCATCATCTGGATGTCCTGGCTTTTTTTTGTTTTTGTTTTCCTTTCTAGCTCTTCAGCAATATGTTGGCCTGTTTGTATCAGTGCACAAGGCTCCCTGTGGCCTGTTGAGGCCTTATTTAGAGCTCCACAAGGGTTCCCTAAGCTCCCAGGGCCGTTTCAACATTCCATTACCCAGAATGCAATAGGAACATCAGCCAATGACATCACGAGGTTGGAGGTCGCAACAGAAGAAGAAGAAGCAGTGCATTTCTGGGAATGCTAATATCATCAATTAGAGCTTAGGGAAGAAGAAATGGATCTAAAACAACACTTTCTGGACACTTCAGGATGGGGGTAATTTAAATGGACTATAAAGGACTCTGGTCAGGGTAATTCAGCAGCCTAATCTTATGTTTAAGTAATGAATTTATTACAATATAGTTTTTTTCTAGCAATACAAATACATCACTTTGTCAGAAGTCTTTCATATCAAAATGTATAGTAGCTGTCATCTGCTGGTCATGTTGCAAAACTACAATGCCATACTTCAGACATGCTTTTCTGTGCCTTTCAGTTTTTCAAAAACAATATTTTATGTGTTCACATTTAGTTTTCTATTTAGTATTTAGGTGTGTGTTTAAGTGCTCATTGTGAAAGTGTTTGTGATACAAACTCAGACTCTGTGAGTAAAATAAAAAGGCTATGCAATTGTCAAAAGTTATTTAAAGACAGCTAAAGACAATTGCCTGTTTAGTAATCCATTAGTCTGCTTCAAAGCTGTGCTACCTTTACAGAAAATATGCCTTCAAGTTTGAAATTTATCTGTTGTTGCATGGTAACACAAATTAGCATTTTGACTACTTTCACCATGATTCAATCATGATTCATGAATCATGATGTTTTAATTCTATACTGAAAGTGCAGGATATGGATGGCTTGTTCTTTTTCTCAATGAAGGTGGATCTACAGAGCTAGTGAGCTTGATATGCTGTATGTTTGTACTTGGTTTAATTAGCCGGCTTGCTAAAACTTGCTTGTTTGCTAAAAAGGCTGGTTAAACTGTGTTTTTTTATTGGTTAGTGATGATATGTGAGTTATGTAGTTTATTGTGAACTGCATTTAGTGAAAATCCAATTATCTGCTTAGGTTGTCAATTAATTCTCTTGTTTCTGTCTTTCCTTCTTTAATTCTATTGTTATGTAATTTTGTGTGTAATGCATATTTAGTAAACCCAGCTAGATATCTAGATAGGTAAAAAATGTATTTACATTACTTAGAGCTATTCTGTTTGTTGACATATATATTTAACCTGTAATTTTTTCTTGTTATAATTATCCCCTTCATTAACCTCCCTTTAGAGCAGTATGCTCAGTTAGAGCTTATCTAAGCTGACTGTCCCTTCTCCAGACAGGAGTCCAAAACATAGTATTAGGTTATGATGGTACTTACTGCTATGCCAGTTATAAATAGAACCTGCATTAATATCTGCTGTAATGGTTATTAATAGATCTGGTTATAAATTGTGTTGGTTTCAATTGCTTAGTAACTTTTATTGTCTATATTACTCCAACCTCACTTGCCTATTTGCATAGAAATTTTCGAGGTCAATAATCTAAAAAAAATGCTGTATGTATTATGTTCTTATGGTGGTATTGTTTTATCTCCTTTAACTCCTAACTCGAACGTCACTTTGCCTTTAACTGTCCATTCTATGTACATATGTTTTTCAATATTCCTTAACATTTTTGGGAGTGGCATGATGGTGTAGTTGTCCAATGTTTGTTGGCGCTTGGACTATTGATGTTAGTTTATATGTCTCCCTGCTCTGTTCTTGTATTATTCTTCATAAGGGAAAATATTTAAAAACAGATCACTTGTATCTATCTAAAACTTTTTCAAAAATTACTCAGGGAGACAGGTGGTTAGGCACGGGGTTTATGGTAAGGAGCATGGATGCCAGAATACGATTTACTACCACATTACACTTTCTGTCATATGTAAAAAATGTGTTTATTAATTGCATTGTCCCTGGTAGGGCTTTTTTCTTAGTTTATCCTAGCATATATCTACATTTTGAATCTAATTATGATGATTAGTGTGAATTTCTGGAATGTAAATGGGATTCAAGAAATCAATAAAAAGAAACTAGTTATGCACCTGATTTTTCAGGATAAATCCAACATCGTCTTTTTACAGGAGACCCATATGACAAATGTTCAATGGGATAATATTAAAAAAAGAAATTGGATTAAACTTGTGATATCAGCAGGGAATAGTCTTGCATAAAAAGGCACTGTAATAATAATTAAAAAATCATTTCCTGGTGAAGTGCTAAATATTAAATTTGACCCAAATGGTAGATGGTGTTTATTTTCCTGCTCATACCCTCAGGTAAATTCCCCTTTACTCTTCTTAAACCTATATAGCCCTTGTACAAACCAGCACTTATTCTTCTATGACATACATAATCTACTACTTCAATTTCCTAATCATCTTTTCATTATTGGTGGTGACTGGAATGCACTCATGGACCCCTTGAATGATAGTTCAAATAAAAACAGGAAACAGCCCTCACAAGTAACTGCATCTATTCAGGATTTGATAAATAGCTTCAACTTAGTTGACCCTTTTTTAATATTTGACCATGACAGAGAGCTAAATAAGTTCACGTTTTATTTGGCTTCGCATAAAGTCTGGTCCAGAATTGATTATTTTTTGGTCTCTGATATCTTTTCAAACAAAATTACAAACTTTGCCTTTGAGGCTAGATGTATAGCCAACCACTCGAATGTCTCACTTTGTATTAATCCCACTCACCACCTGAATCGCAATGGTAGTAGTCCCACTTGGTCACTAAACAGTAACATTCTTAAAAAAGAAGATGTTCTGCAGGAAATTAATGATTATCTGAAACAATTTGATGCAGAATCTTGTTTATCCACCATCCCCTTAGATATCCAATGGGCTACGGCCAAAGCGGTCATCAGAGGAATACTCATACAAAAATCATCTTATTATAAAAAAAAAAGAGAAAGTGTACATCAATAACCTCAACAATGAGCAAAAGATGACTGATGCACAACTACAAAAGGATTTTTCTCCTGAACTGGAAAAAAAATTACATGTGATACAAAAGAAATTTACTCATTTCACTTACAAAATCAATTCTTGGTAGAACTCAAACTCCTTCACAGATATTCAGAATGGACCCAAACCCCCTCCAGAACACTAGCTGGACTCATAAACATCAAAGAGGGACCAAACTATATTAATGAAATAAAATACAAAGGGAAAAGGTTATACAGTAATGAAGATATTGTTAACTCTTTTGTAAATATCTTCACTGAAATCTATAATCCCCAAAACCAAACCCCAAATGAAATGCACAAAAAATTCCTAAAAGAGCTATCTGTTCCAAAATTATCCTTCGCGCAAAACACCCTTCTAAACAGCCCCATAACACTGAATGAAATAATGCTAGCTATTAAAAAGCTTAAACTAAATAAGGCGCCAGGTCCTGATGGCTTTACAGGAGAATTTTATAAAACTTTTAGTCATCACCTTTCTAAAACTCTCCTTGCTATGTATAATTATATCATCTCAAAAGGGATTACTGATAAGTATATGAACAATTTGAAAACAATATTCATCCCAAAACCAAACTCTGACAAGTCCATCCCTCTCTGCTATAGGCCCATCACCCTTATTAACGTTGACATCAAAATCTTATCTACCATTTTTGCTAATAGAATTCAGAAAGTTATAGCTACAGTCATTTCTCCTGAACAGTTGGAATTTATGAAACAGAGGCAGCTGTGTGACAATACTCTTACCTTAAACACATTAATGTTGTTTCTAAAAAGTGATAACCACCCACGTTATGCACTCACCCTAGATGCTACCAAAGCCTTTGATAACGTTGATCTAAACTTCCTTTACCTAACCATGAAATTCTTTAATTTTCCTGATCTGATTATCAACACTATTAAGATGCTTTATAACAATGCCTCTACTTCCCTGTATATAAATAAAACTTTATCACGCCCTATTAAAATTACCAATGGCGCTAAGCAGGGTTGCCCACTCTCACCTTATCTTTTTAATTTATATCTGGAACCTTTCCTTCTCTGGGTTAAACAAAAGACTTATCACCATATCCCAAAAGTCTTCAACATTTATATAAATTATTCTGCATTTGCAGATGACCTAAACATCTATTTTGAGCTTCCCAACACCGATCTTCATAAAATTTAAAATTCTATTAATCTTTTTGTTGAGGCTGCTAATTATAAATTAAACCCTACTAAATCATCTATTTTTCCATTAAACCCTGCAAACCATTTAGAATATTACTTCCCTCTGTCTGACATTCCTCTCAAATATACAATTAAATACCTAGGAATAAATTTCACACACCCTCACCAAGAACTAATAAAAGCAAACCTATATAGAGTCTGGGATCAGATAAATAACGATCTAACTAGATGGAAAAACATCAATCTTTCTTTACTATCAAAATCTGCTATCATTAAAATGAATATTTTGCCTAGAATCCTTTTTCATCTTAACTCCATCTTCTTAAACGTTCCAAAAATTTTTTTCAGAAAAATGGAAACCACAATCTCAAAGTTTTCATGGTTCCCTAAATCAACCAGAATATCATACAGGAATCTAATTACCACAAAGAACAAAGGTGGTTTAAGTCTCCCAGATTTTAATTTATATTACATCATTAATGCTAGCCGTCTAATTCAAATAGCCTGCTATGACCCCTCTGCTGAAACTTGGTACCCAACCTGTATCAAAATCTGGTGCAACTATATATATTCGTTAAAACTCAATCCATATGCTGTCCCTTTTCTTGCACCTGATGGTGACTACAAGTTCAGGATCTTGCTTACACTAAAGAACAAAATTCGCATCTTTCAAACTCTGGTGACCTCCTTAAATTTACACAATACTATTCCCATTGTCCAACCTATTCACCTAAACCCTAACTTAAAAATCAATAATAAAATGATCGATCTAACAAACTTCCCTATTGTTAAGAAAGCCATAGTTTGGCACTTCTATAACTCTAAAAATGCTGCCGAGGTCAAAGCTTTATTTGGTGCTCCTAACAAATATGATCCTATCTTAAGGCAAATTAGCTCACTTATAAAACAAAAATTTTCTTACTATAGAGTGAAGGAGCAAGACATTACAGTATCACAATCTATCATTAAATCACTCTCTCTACAGAACAAAATGATTTCGAACACCTATAAACTTGTGTCAAGCATTAAGTATAATCATTCACTTCTATTTTGCAAATATTGGGACGGTATACAAGGAGAAATTTCTATGGAGTCTAAGTGCGAAGCAATCAATAATACCCTGAATTTAACCCCCTTCAAAAACCTAATTTACACTCAGCGTATGATAAACAACAATTCCAACTATACCCCAGCAGTCTTACTGAAATTTGGATACAATAAAAACCTAACCTGTCCGTTCTGTTCCCTCCCACACGTAGATATACTGCAAATCTTTTGGAGCTGTAAGAATATTTACACACTTTGGTGTTCTCTCAGAACTCAGTTGGAAAAAATGGGATACGAAAAAAACACATTCTCTTGGCAAACTATGATTTTAAATATTATTCCTAAATCTCTTAAGGGTATCCATCGGCACATCTGTGTTACAGCATGTGCCCTTCTGAAATATTTTATAGCCAAGAACTGGCTCAATCCCTCAATAATAGCTTCGGAAAACTTTACATCAATGGCAATCAAATATATATCTGCACATTAGTTATGCAATAATAACAAAAAGAAAAAAGAATATTTTCAGAATTACTGGTGTAGACTTTTTGACCTAATCCAAACTAAATAATCTTCCAAAATGTGGGTCTCTAACACTACATTCCAGGAAAACCTCCATCAGTATCATTTCTGGCCCTATAACCATTAGACATTGTTACCATCACATGGTAACTTTTGATTTTACAAAATATTTTGTTATATAATTTTGTTATCCTCTGGCATCCATGGTGTAAATATGTTGTAAATATGGTATAAATAGAAGTACATGGTGTAAATAGTTGTTTTTTATGGTTATACCCTCCTTACCACTTTTCTTTCTTCTTAAGACAGTCATATATTCTTCCTTCCAAGCCACTTTCCATTTGTATCCCTAGACTTTGACTGTAATAGGTTATTGGGGGACTTTACTGCTTATATTGATCTCTAAGATGTAAGCTTCCCTGTAAGATAACTGCTGTGTTCTAAATGCATAGTTTTTGCACTAACTGTTACATATATACCTATACTTTGCTGCTTCCCGCAATGACTTACAGTTTTTCCTTTGTATGTCTGAAAAGTTTGAAAAATTCAATAAAAATATATTTGAAAAAAAAAAAAAGAATTAGTTATGATCAGTGAGATTCAACCATGATGATTTTTACTACATGGAGCTTTATCTGCTCTTTGTACTACAAGTTTCAGAAAAAAGTGGAGAAGCATGACATGTTTTATGCTTCAAAAGCCACAAAACACTTAGAGCAGCATTAACAGACAGTGGGCAGAGAGTGTCCATCTGATGTATTTGTGGCTTTAAGAGCTGTTAGTCACTTCACTATACAAAACTCTTTTCATTTTGTGTTTGTTGGCTTCTTGTCACTACACTTTGATGGCCAGCAATGCTTGTTCTTATGGTATACCACAACGTTTTTTATATAAGAAAGATGTTAAATGTGACAGATATATTACACAGTACCTTTCAAGATTGTGAAATAAATAAAATTCCCCTTACAGTCATAAAAAGTAATTCATTAATGTCCCTCAGAAATACACACATACACACACACACACACACACACACACACACACACACACACACACACACACATATATATATTGAAAATATTAATACACGGTTATGGCTATGACGCTTTAATCTTGGCAATCAAGCCTAGGAACATATAGATAGATAGATAGATAGATAGATAGATAGATAGATAGATAGATAGATAGATAGATAGATAGAGATACAGCTATAGATGCAGATATAGTTATAGATATATAGATATAGATATCTTTATCTACATCTATCTATATCTATATATAAATAGATATAGATATATATATTTATATCTATATATATTGATAGATATATACAGCTGTATTATGATTCAATAGTCAGATCATGGCATTATTACATTGTTAGAATTCATAATAATATCCAAGTGTTAGTACTTCTATAAAAAACTATATAAAAGTATCCATTTTTTTCTATAACAAAATGCTAATATTCAAATGTATTATGCAATTTATCCCCGGAAGCTGTGTACCTAATGCTACTGTGCATTATTTTGCTAATATTAGTAGCAAATAACAGCTGTGATAACTTCTGTCTATTTTAATCTATTTATTGTTATTAGTGTGGATGGAGTTATGATCACTGTACTTGGTTGAACCTATCATATTATAACTCTCCTGGAAAGTCAGCTTGAAGAATTTGTGCCTAGTCTGAAAACAATCCTCTGGTTGAAGAGTGCATTTAAATGCATTCATGAGAAACTCACTCATGTTCTAGCATGAAGATTCTGGCTTTTGTTTTCTTTGGTCTAGTTTTCCCATACAATACCTACTTTTAGACATTTATCTCCTTTGTCATCATCTTACATCATGAATCAGTTAGCACTCAAAAATATTTTTAACATAAAAATGCAGTTGTTGTAAAGAGATTGCAGATGCTTAAAAAATGCCAGATTGAGGCTACAGATGTTTATGGCACAACTTATTTCTTAAACTGATTTGTCATACCTTTTCCATTTTTATTCTGCATCTACTGTGATTGCAGTATTATTTATTTATTTATTTTACATTTGTTGACCGGGCAAGTCTAACTGGATACCTGTCCATTTTCAGTAGAGGCCCGGGGAGATAAGCTCCATGCAAAAAATAGCAAAAAACATTTTTACATACAATGTTGTTACAGGTTAATACAGAAATTATCCTAGAGGTCTAAGTACCTCCCATTTTAAAATTAGGGTACAATACTAAAAATAGGTCTAATAATATTCTATAGTCTGGGAGAAATAGGTCTGGGATAAGAGGAAATAAAACCTTTATATTTACAAAGAACATTAGAAGTTAGGCTGGAAAAAATCAAAGAGGACAGAAATACTACACAGTGCCCAAGGCAGGTACAGTGGAAAAATTACAGAAAGGGCAGAAATACTTTGCAGTGCAGTAGGGAGGTAGAGTTCAGATTACAGGTAGAATACAGAAAGTCAAAATAAAAGAGGAATATTGTGTAATTATATAAATAAAGAGTTGTCACACTATGAGTAAGCTTAGGGGATGAAATTTAGGGTAAGGAATAGGAAAAAGGTAAAGTGGCAAGAAGGAAGGTAGAGCTAGTTGTAGGGAAGTAGTGGGTAGGCAGTGCCTGTTATGAGTAGAAAAAGTAGAAAAATGATTAGTCAGGTTTAGTACAGGGGCATAGCCAGTGTGTTCTTAGGAAAAGTTTCAGTCTGTTTTTGAAAAGAGACGTGGAGGAAACTGAGGAAAGTTCACTGGGGAGAAGGTTCCATGATTTTCCAACAGTGTTGCTGAAAAGAGCGTCCCCAGCCCTGTTATTAGATTTAGAGGTGTTTACAAGAAGTTTGTGTGATGAGCGCAAGGATTTCAGATTATTATAGGGAATGATGAGGGTAGTTAGTATAGGAGTACTGGAAGGTTGGTAAAGAGTCTTATGGGAAATGGTTAGTTGGTGGAATTTAAGCAGATTCTGAATTTCTAGCCATCCAAGCTGCTTAAGATTATAGCAGTGGTGGGTTCTGAATGGATTGCCAGTAGCAAACCTGGCAATGTTATTGTAGGAGATTTCCAGTTTGGTGAGGTTATTTTTAGATAAATTAGTAAATATGGGTGAGGCATAGAGGAGTGTAGAGATTAGATGGGTATAAACAATAGTTTTTCTGACTGTTGGTGAAAGGAATGGTTTGATTCTGTAGAGAGAGCCTAGCTTTTTATTAACGTTTTTTATAGTATTGTTGATATGGGTGTCAAAGTTAAGATTGTTGTCCATGGTAATACCAAGTAGTTTAGTAGTTGGGTCAGGTGATATGGGAGTACCATTTGTGGATATAACTGAGAAATCTATTGGGACGGTCTTACAAGTAGGATTGAAAAGGAGGAGTTTTGTTTTTTGGGGTTCAACAGAAGGCAATGTTGTGTAAACTATTGTTCTACTGTATTAAATACTTCTTGGGTAAGGGAGTGAAGTTTAGAAGTGGATGTGGCTGTACATATAAGTGTAGAATCATCGGAGTACTGAACACATGTAGCTTGGGGGATTGCTAGATGAAGGTCATTGATAAATATGGAGAAAAGAAGAGGACCTAATATGGACCCTTGAGGGACGCCAATGTTAATGGGCAGGTGGGTAGATAGAGTGTTGTGCCAAAGTACTGCCTGTTGTCTGTTATCTAAATAGGATTGGAACCATTTAATAGTGAGTGTATCTAGTGAGAGGGATTTGAGGATATTTATAAGTATTTGGTGATTAACCATGTCAAATGCCTTGGACAGATCAATAAATAGTGCTGAGGAAAGCATATTGGCATTTCGGTTTTTGTTAATACAGTCAGTAAAGGAAAGGAGGGCAGTAGTAGTGCTGTGGGATGGTCTGAAACCATGTTGACAGCTGGAAAGTAAGTTATTTTGGATTAGGTGGTCTAGCAGTTGCTTATGGATGCATTTTTCCATTAGTTTTGCCAAAGGTGAAAGTAGGGCTATGGGACGGTAGTTGGAGAAATCAGTAGATTTTCCATCTTTATGAAGGGGGATAATATGGGAGACTTTCCAGATGCTTGGGATGTGTCCTTCACTAATGGTTCTGTTAATCAGAATGGAAATGGGATAGGCAATGGATTTGGCTGATTTCTGTAGATATTCAGCTGGTAATTGATCTGCTGAAGGAAAGCAAAGTTTAAGTTTTTGGATAAGGGAAAGAATATATGTTGTAGGGACAGGTTGGAAGAGAAATGGAGGGGGTGGAGTTGTGTTAGAGATAGGTAAAGTGAAATTATTAGGTGACAGGTCACAGGCAAGTGTTTGAATGGCCTCAGAGAAAAAGGTATTAAAGGCATTGGCAGTGTGCTTTGGGTTCTCCTGGTCTGTGCCTTGTGGGTTAGGTGTAATGGATTGACCTGGGTGTAGTAGTTGGTTAATACTTGCCCAGAATTTTTGTGGGTTATTATGTTTAGTTTGCTGGAACTGTAAGTAGTAGTTTCTTTTATCAGACAGTATAGCTTTCTTAGTTTCATTTCTCAGTTGTCTAAAGTTTTGATGGTCAGCAGAGTTTTTAGTCATACGCCATTTGGCCCAGTATTTATTTCTGAGGTGGATTTTTTGTTTGGTTTCTTTTGACAGCCATGGGGCAGATTTAGTTTTGATTCTAATAGAGCGGTTTGGTGCATGGTTATCTAGAATGGTGAGGAATTTGGAATTAAAGTATTTAACAGCTTCCTCCAATGGGAGGTGTCTTAAGGGAGACAAATTGCATGCTCTTAGTCCACTTTGGAAGAGATCAGGGTTAAAGTTTTTCTTGGATCTAATAGACTTGACAGTGGCTGGAATGGAGGCATTGGTTTTATGCCTGATAATGTAGGTAAGTGAGTGGTCACTAATATCATCAGGGAGGGTTCCAGATTCATATGTGTGGGGATGGTTATTTATAAGAATCCAATCCAAGGTACTTTCTTTCTTATTGGGCTTGTTTATCCTGGTAGGGGAGGGAATGATTTGAGAGAAACCAAATAGGTTAATGAGGGTGGTAGGGTGGCTGCTGCAACAGCAATTCCAATCTGTGTTAAAATCACCTAGGATAATGTTTTCTTGGGGCAGGTTTAGTGATAGCCAGCAGAGGATATCTTCTATGGTGGCATTGTTATTGCCAGGAGGTAGATAGATACAGATAATATAGATGGATTTGAAAGTGTTGAGTTGAAGTTTGGAAATAAGAATTTCAGCAGTAGAATCTACAGGTGGTTTAAGGTCATATGTGGTGATCTGTAGACCTGATTTAAATAGGATAGCAATTCCCCCACCCTTCTTTGCTATACGGTCAGATCTATATATATTATACCCGGGTGGGGTGATTTCATTGTCTTTAGTTACAGGCTTTAACCAGGTTTCTGTTAAGCAGAGAATGTCGAAAGAGTAGACTTCTAAGAAAGCATGGAGTTGTGAGACTTTATTATTGATGCTACGTATGTTGAGGTGGGCTATGAAGAGAGAGTTTGTTGGCTGAGTAAGGGAATGTGTGTTGAATTGATTGGGATTGTGGAGTTGTGTGGTAGGAAGTGTCATTGGGCCAGGATTTGGGTGTATGTCTCCATCTTTTAATGAGAGGAGTTGTAAAAGAGAGCCTAGAGTTGGGACTCTTCTGTATAGATGTGGAGATTTTCTGGGATTATGATTGTAGTACCTAATGTGGACTGTTCTATGAAATCTTGACAGTAGATAGCTGGGTGTAGATGTTATGTTTACATGTTTTGTGAGTGCTGGTAGGTAAGAAGAGGTAATTAGCTTACTGGGGTTATGAAGGTTTCGATATAATGAGTGTTCATAGGAGGTAAGCATGTAGGCTAAATGTAATGGTGGTAGAATAAGTAGTAGAAGTAACAGGTGAAAGTGTAAATGTGTTTGGATTGATGGTTTATACATTTGGATGGATTATTAGTTAGGTGTCTTGTTGTAGGTATGGGTGTATAGTAGTTGTCGATAGGGAAGAGCAAAAAACAGGAGGGTGTGGTTAGGAGAGAATAGTGAGTGGTTAGAGAAGGATGATAGGGGTGTGTGGCCAATGGTAAGGTAGCCTGAGAGTAGTGGGAGGAGTAAAGGGTGTGAGTAAATAGTATAAGAGTAGGACCCCTGGGGGTGGGTGAGAATTGGGGGTAGGGAGGGGAGCAGAGTGAGCCTGCAGGGCGAATGGAGCAGGTTGAAACAGGTAGTAAAGCGGCTTGACAAGAAACAATCAGCAGAGCTGGATACTGAAGGTAAGTTAGATAAGTCAGGAGTAGGTAAGAGCAGAGATAAGTAAGGAGTCAGTGATGGAATAGGTGGTTGTAGACAGTAGTAGTAAAGGGTGAGGAGAGAGTATTAAGAGGAGGTCTGGGAGATCAGAATTGTTAAGGTAAGGAAACAAGAGAACAGATGTTAATCAGGAGGGGAAGGCAGGGTTAAGGGTGCCACCTAGTGACCAGGTCTTTTATTGCAGGTGAGTTTGAGAGGGAGTTAGCTGGTTGTAGAACTGGGAGGGGGTGACTGCAAGTAATAGGGGTTACTGTGAAGGTTAGGAGGTAAGTGGGTAATAGTATTGTTAAGAGAGGGAGGTAGAGACTGTTAGCTGTCCTGGCTTAAAGCATGCGTTTGATCCCCTAAAGGGTTTAGTACAATGGTTTACAATGTTACTGGCAGGATATAGAGACCAACAACATACTTTCTTGTTATCTTGAGACAGGATGCAGGGAATTTAGGCTGTGAGATGCCACTGCAGTGATTCAGATAGGGTTCTTTCCACAAGGTAGGTTGGTTTCAAGAACCTAGTGCAGGAATAGCACAGGAAGAGTATGGTATTTCTTGTTATCTTGAGACAGGATGCAGGGAATTTAGGCTGTGAGATGCCACTGCAGGGATTCAGACAGGGTTCTTTCCACAAGGTAGGGTGGTTTCAAGAGACTAGTGCAGGAATAGCACAGGAAGAGTATGGTACGAGGCAAAAGACGCTGGGACAGGTATTTACCTTAGGGGAACTGTTATGTGTGTTTTCTTTGATGGAATTATTTATTTCCTAGCTGAAATTGTTAAGTCAGCATTTCCACTGGTATGCTGAAATGTATTTAAAACTCAGCCCCACAGCATGACATCATGTTAGATAAACAACGAAAAAACAGAGCTGGAAATATCGCAAAGTGGCAATTTTTTTTCAGAGACTCACTCTTATTTTTTTCTGACCTTCAGCTGTGACAGGATGAAAATTTACATTTAGTTTTATTATCTAATATGTATTGCACTGGGTGTTTTAGTATTTACATGGCACTTTTCAAAGAGTTACCATTAATTTGTGCAGATAGGTTGTATCTGTATTGTACTGCCAGTCGGCTCATGTTTAGTGTGTTTTGTTTCTATGGGAATAGTTACTCATTTATTTTAACAGAATACCGCTGCATACGTCATACATTACTCCCATGTGTACATTACAGTCTATCACCATGATTCCCTCCCTATCATCATTCCACTTTCTCTCTATCACCTTATAAATAGTTTCAGGAATAAGTCTTTGTTCGGTTGTAAACTGCAATACATACCTTTCATACAAATTTGTACTACATTTTCTTCAGAAACAAAAACCAGAAACACAACTTCCATCCGGATCTTTACAATGCCCATTCCTAATGTCTTATTCATAGTTAAGTTTTAAACTCCCTCCACTGCATATTAAATAAACAAAAACACTTTACCCATACAAATACTGCTGCCACTCTAAACATTAACAACAACAGCAGTACACCCCTGTGAACCAACAGTAGTAATAGTAAGTATGACCACTAAGTGAAAGTAATGCAGTCACCAGTGTAAAAAAATATATATAGCTAGATAGACAAATATAGATATATATGTGTGTGTGTGTGTGTGTGTGTGTGTGTGTGTGTGTGTGTGAGTGTATATATATATATATATATATATATATATATATATGGGAACACTTCACATAATCGAGTTATTAAAATCTCGATTTGCATATGGTCGAGACCATATGATCGAGATTTTAATAAATCGAATGTCTGTAGTGTTCCGAAATAACACTTTACTTACCTGAATACATTACGTGCACAAAGAAGCAAGTATTGTTGCATGCCTTGTGTGTACGTAATGTATTTTTTGTTTTGTGGTATTGGCAGGAAGTAAAGAAATCTCCCATTTTGCGCTTCCGTGCACAAGACGGGAGATTTCCCATCTCCCACTGTAGCGATCTTGGAGTTGGTATATTTAAGTAGGGGGTGTGGGGGCACAGCCCCACATTAAGTGAAGCCCCGCAAAAGAAGCTTGTGTTTTTTGTTTTAATGGTTTCCCTTCAGAAGTTGAGTTCAAACTCGAGCTTTTGGATTCGGTTATTTGTAGTTCGAGATTTCGGAAGTTCGATCTTCTGAAGTGAATCCATATATATATATATATATATATATGTAGACAGATAGATAAATAGATTTACAAGCAAAACCCATACTATTTGTGATTTTTCAAATGCCTTTCACTATGATATAGAGGAAGGGGTACAACCTCATCAACATTACTTTCATCTAAACTTCCTGTTGAACTCAAATAAAGATCATCTTTGTAAGTAGCTAAATGCCAAAAATATACTGTTGTATCCTTTGAGAAGTCATTTATCCCAGAGAACTACCACATTAGTAATATGCCCCTAAGAGCTGAGCCATTTGTTTGGAATTTGGGAACTTATGTGGACAGTGACCTAACTTTTGAACAACATGTGCCCATTGTTGCAAAAAAATTCTTCTGTATTGCACAGCTTATAAACAAAGAGGTTATCTCTAGGTCTAGAGATGTCATCCCCCCCCTTTACTCAGTCCGCATTAGGACAATCATTGAATATAATGCCCCCTTTGGCATGTATCTATTCATACACATGCAACAACTGGAACGCCCACAGAGAGACCTTACTAAAAGGATACAAGGCCTAAACAACATGTCTACATGGGCTGACTCAAAGCCCTGTCACTATACCCAGTATCGTACAGAATGTTAAGAACTGACATGTGTCTGGTATACAAGGCAACCTCCGACCCAATACTGATGAATATAATGCACATCAGCAAGTCAAATAGCATCAGAAATACTCAGTCTAGGGATCTAAACATCTTCTGCTACATCAACAGAATGGTTAGGATGGACAGATATATCTCACAGTGGATACTGCTGCTCTGGAACATTCTCCCAATACCCATAAAACAAAGGTCATCCTTGTCTGTATTCAAGTGCAACTTGGATCTATAGATGGAAACAGAAAAGTTATCCAAGGACTACCCCTCTACTATTAATGGATCGATGTAGTTCCCAAATGCTTTATCCCTTGCATAGTTCCCCTCAAATTATCTATGGTATTATCACAGTTATTCTCATTAGAGGTAATATATAATTATCGACCATGGGATGGGTAAGACCAGTCTCTTAACAAATGGGATGGGTTCATTCGGGCACAAAAACAAAATTGGCAAGACATAAAATGGCAAGCAAGGGCAACCAGCCTAGTAGGTACCATTGAACCTATAAGGACTTAGAACTCCAGCATCAGAAGTTAAACTAACAATGTGGGTATCACTGCTACCATGAAAAAAAAATCACACTCCTCACTTTCACCCACTAAATTCAGTGGAATCCCTTACTTGACATGATAGGTCAGAGGGCATTTCACAGAGAATTAAATGGAGGTGGAGCATCATTCAATGACAAGTAGAGGAAATAAAAGGGAAAATTGTCACAAACCATTAAACAATTATGGCAAAACAACACAACAAGACATTACAACAACAACAAAACAACCATGAATGTAAGAATGGTGGCAAATCAATTTAAGGCAGCAAGCCTTCTACTCCAGCCTCACCCACTTCTAAATGTGTCATTCTGTTAACTTTTAAAAGTTTTTGGATATCATCAGCCCCAACTAACCTTTTTTTTATCAAAATACTTCATCACATTCACACAGAAGTGTTGCCAGAAATAAAATTCTGTTCTAGGATCTGTAGCTTTACTTTCTGTTCAACCTTCCATTTAAAAAAACCTCTGCTGCACCCAACTTTCCATTGAAATGTATAAAAAACAAGTGAGTAGATAGCTAGATAGATAGATCAAAGAAGGAAGGAAAGAAAAAGAAAGAATGATTGAAAAAAAAAAAAAAAATCTGACCCTGATACATCCATTTAGTAGAGTACAACCAGTAATATTCTTGCGTACACCCTAGAATAAAGATTAGTCCAAAATACCCAAGAGTGAAGCACTAACAAGTATGTCAGTGATGGACTCAGGTGACTGAACAAGCACTAACTGTAAGACATGCTTCAGTGCAGGGACATATCCAGTCATGCATCACATACACCAATTTTATTTTGTTTGGAGCTGTAGGATGTGATAACTGTAAACATGAGAAAAATAATTTAATTTAAACAAGTAAAGCACCTTGTTGCTTTATCTGTTCATTTGTAATCATTTTCTAATGTTTTAGCTGCTTAATCATGGCACTGGGTATTGTAAAGTGAGTACTGTGTTTGATGAGCTACATTAAAGCTCTCTGAATAGTCTATGGAAATAATACTGCTTGTGGGGTGGGGGGGCTGCATTCTGGAAGGTGGATTACATTTCCAAATCTGCTGTGATGACTGCTTCAGTGGTACTAAAATAACTTCTTTCATACATTTCTCCAGTTATCCACTTCTAGATTTGTTGTATCCAGGGTCACGAGATGGACAGCAAATCTGTCTAAGCAAAACATTAACTTCCAGAGAAACATTAATGACCAGATTAGAAGAAATGTAATTTCAGTCATAATTATCATTTTAAATGTAGGAAGAAACTGATGTCTTAAATAAAGAGCTCCATTTATACAAGGGGACATAGCATTCTCTAATGTATTTCTTGAATGAGTGCAGAATGTTTACCATATCAGTCAGGTGCACACTTCAAGGAAATGGACTTAACTGCAGATAGCACTGCAGAGAGCTAATGCTTCTGCATGTGTTCACTAAAAATACCCTCAAAGGTAAGGAGAATGGTTGTTGAAACAAAAAGCAACAGACTGCAGCAGGGATTTTTTACAAGTGTTCCTTTCTTTAATTGGGTTCAGACTCATGGTACCTTATGGGTACCTAATGCTGGTTATGTTCACGCTTATTTACAGACAAAACCTTCACACTTTATTATTTACCATTTTATTTTAGGATAACCCACTCATTTTTTGATTCTTGGATCATCAGAAGACATGAAGTGCTTGCAGATTTTTTTTTTTTATTAAAATGCCTAAACACTTTTCAGTCAATTTTTAGGTATTGAATATGTCCAGCTGTTCCATGCTATACCGAATCTTCTTAAATGAGACTTCTCTTCTGAGTAACCTGCAAGTGAAAAAAGTAGCAAAACTCAGCAGTGTAAAACAGAGATGAAAGACCTATACAAATATCCATGATAACTATCTCATACATTGTGCAGGACTTGTATAGACTTATTGAATTAAAACATAAATGAATTGTATATTTTTCAGAGACTATGAGCAGCTGGTTAAAAATGCATGTGATAAAATCATACTATTATCCGCATTCCAAGTATCTGTGCTTTAAGTACAAAATTAAAATATGCATAATAGAATTGGCCGGCAAAAACAAATAGTGTTCTTGCACTAAAACAAGTAGGAAACACTAATGCGGTAGCTGTTCAGGGTGGTACGTATAGGTGTTATCTCTTTCCTCAATTCCATTTTTCGGTGAGGCTATGCATTTCTTAGTTAATGTATTTTCTACATCAAACAGTGTAATATTCATTTTTGAACTTATATTTTCTCCCCAGCTGCTGACATTCAGCCCTTCTGTCTTACCTAATGGAACAGTCACTCACCCTTAACCATGTACTAATGATTCTACCCCAATGTGACTGCATATATTATCATTTTTCCTCTTCGCAAGATAAAAAGCACATTGATTCTTAGTCTTGATTCACTGCACTAGAACCAAACATTGCTCAGGCAGGTTAAACTTACTGTTGATGTGGACTATTAAGCCCATTCCTGTCTCTGTCCCCTTTAACCTGATACCACTCTAACAACCATGTTCCATTTGGAAATCACTTTGGCATGTGGATCACCACTTTATATACTGAGCAGCTCTGCATCATTTTCATGCTATAATTCACCTACATATCAGCAGGAAGCCTAAGTGTCACCATGGTAGTGATAAATCCATCACTTTTCCATGAAAAAGACAATCCAGCTTTAAACATTCAATACTCATCCTTCTATCTGGCAGCAAAGTGGCTACATGAACCAGTTCAGGAGTGACTGTCTCCATGTTACTGGACTACCTAGAGTATGCATTTGCACTTTGTTTTAAAAATTCTATTTTATTTTTAAAAGTTAAAAAAGCTCTGCTGTATCTCTTTTTTTCAACTGAAGCCCATGAAAGCAAACCAAAAGTTATGTACTTACTATAATTATAGACCCATATTGTCTGATTTTCATCCAGTTAAACTATGGGTTGTTGGATTCAACTGGATCTGACCTTAGGGTCGACTCTGAAGCTGTTTGGTTCCAGGGCTCTGACTCCACCCCTATGCTGAACTTTACTTCAGTACTTTAGTACTTCAGATTGAGTTTGCCCAAAAAAAGATAGTAAAGCACACAGGGAACACACTCAGCCCGGGGTCTGGGTTTCTCTATCTTTCTCCCTTCAAGTCCCTAATAAGACTCCCCACTGGCACAGCTGTAGGGTTAAGTCCTCAGCCAAGTGTCCAAGCCAAATCATCCAGCATCCTCTCTATAAAACCAGTGCTTTGTGTCCTTGCTCTAAGTAGTTGACCCACACTCTTTGAGATTTAATTTTCACACATACCTGGGAAAGGTTGGCATAGATTACCCACTCTATCAACTTTGCTCAGACTATAAGGTAGATTCACTGTCAACAGTCAGTTACTATAAGGCTCTTAAAAGAGTATCCAATTATATTGAGTGAAATTAATATTAATACAAATGGTAATATTGACCAAACAGCAAGGCTTTCAGGAGTGGTCAGAGTTATCACAAAATAAATATGCGCAAATACTCTGAAAATTTTAATATTTTTCTAAAAGGACCAGCCACAATGAGAAGTTTAAATATATTTAATAATAAATAATAAAAAAAAAAACATGAAAATACTAAATATCTATTCACAATAAACACCTGAGTTTCAGCCACAGAAAATATCAAAACAACACAGATGAATAGATTCACACAGATGTAGAAAAATAGTACTTAACTAATCTCATGACATTTTCCTGACTAATCTAAAGAGTTACTATTCCCTGGTTCACTTACTAGAGCAAGGTAAGATAAAGTAGGTGAGGGATCCCTCTATGTCAGATTCCAATAAATAGACTGCTCCTTAGACTTCATTCTCCTCTAATATTAAAACATTATTGCTGTACATAATGACATCACATATATCTGGTCACCTGGGTCCTGTTTCCCATGCAACCCGCATTGCTAGAAGTTGTCAGAATTTATAACATAGTTCTCAATAATATACACACAGAGAGACTTGATAAGATCTGCTGCAGCTCCTGGAAGTCATAAAACAATTTTAAACCTCCACCCTTTCAGAGTAGCAATTAGTTCGCTACAGCGACAATGCAGGAAGCTTCCTAATACAGACTTTTTGTCTCTAGCTGCATTCAGAATTGTGAGATAACATCTTTATGGCCTAGGTCCAGTAATTAAATTTTCTTACTATTTCTCAAAGTCAGGTGGATTGAGATTAACCTCTTCTCTTCCAGTATCCTGTGTTACAATATATACATTTAAACAGTTACAATAATATATTTACATTTCTTTACTGCCCAGCAGGGCAGACTGTTGATACATTTTTAGAACAAGCAGCTTTAGAAATACATTTTCAGTGCAAGCATCTGTACAAATCAGTTTGATATACAAATGACATATAATTATTTACAAAATTCCAGCTAGCTGTGCTGGCATATGTTAAACATCCACTGCCCTACTTCTCCTGGCATAGCTGGCAGTTCTTCCTATCGTCACATCTCTCCCCCCTTTGAAGACTCAAGCTAGTTTTTCAAGTGCCCCTTGAGAAAGGTTGCTTGAGAGAATGAGCCTATCTTGGAATGCGTTATCCCATACCCTGCCTTGAGATCCTATCTGACTTGGCATTGCTGACCCCACTACAGTGCTGCACTGTCATATCATATGCCGGCAACCCTAGGATCCACCAAAGTAACTTGGCATTTTGCTGGTGGGCTTAATGTAGCATGAGATCCCTCTCAGACTCCTCCTGTCTCCTACTGCAGATACTTAGCACCAGGGCCTCCCTATCATGATAAGGTTTCATCATGTTAACATGGTACAATATGTGCTTCTGCCTCCTGCCTAGCAGTTCTACCTTCCTTACAACTTTGAAGGGTTCCTCCCAAGCTGTCTGCAGCTTACTGTGTCTGACAGGAATGAGAACCATCACCTGTTGTCCCACAGCATACTCTCGGCTTGAGCATTCCTGTCACACCAGACCTTTTTAAGCTGTTGGCTCCTACCTGGCTCTCCTGGGCCAAGCCCAAAGGTTCCCTAAGCCATGTTCTAAGGTTTAGGACATATGGCACAACAGACTCTTTGTGGGACTCACACTCACCCACCCACTTATCACAAATCAAATCTAAAGGCTCCCCTCACCCTATTCCCATATTACAACTCAAAGGGTGAAAAACCTGTGGATTCCTAGGGAAGCTCTGTAAGCAAACAGCAGATGGGGCAAATATTTGTCCCACTCTCTCTTAAACTGGTCTGTAAATGCCTGTAGCATGGTATTTAGAGTAGAGGTTAACCTCTCAACAAAACCATTAAACTGGGGGTGGTAGGGGGTGGTCTTTAAGTACTTCACCCCACAGCACTTCCACAGACAAGTTAGCAGGTCTGACATGAAATTGGCACCTCTGTCAGTCAGAATTTCTTTTGGTAAATCTATCCTGCTGAAAATCTCTAACAAACCATTTGCCACCCTCTCTGCTTCAATAAAGGACAAAGCCACTGCCTCAGGGTACCTGTGAGCTATGGCTAGAAGTGCCAGATGGTAGGCTCTAGGCACTGCCAACTGCCGTATTATCTCACCCTCTAGCCCTCCATCAGGGGTCCACTCTTTATACTGTATCCATTCGCTCCAGTATACAGACTCCCCTTTTCCTTGAGAATCAGGTGCCTCCATAGCTACCTCCCTCAAGCCTTGTAATGTCATGTCTGATAGCTGAGCTTGCCTCAGTTCTACATTTTGTGACTCTTCCCAGCTCCCCTTCCACAGGAAGTCTGGTATCCTGTAAGAGCGGTGCCTCACTGTCAGTTTGGGTACTGCCACTCACCTCTGCCCTTGCAGTCACTCTGTCCAAGGGAACCTCAGTATCTACCAGCAACTGTGGCTCACCTTCAGGCTCACTGCTATAGGGTAGCTCACTCCCTGAAATAGCCACTGCACCAGCTCTGGCTTCAGGTGTGGTGTCTGTCTGAGTCTCTCCCAGGCTACCAGACCCACATAAGTGTATCAAAGCCTGAATGAGTGTAAATGCATGCAAACAAGGTACTGCATTATCAACATCATTCCATATCAGGGCATCTGCAGGGATATCCTCAAACATACCTACTTGCTTGCTTCCTATTCCACCCTCCCAGTCAAGGTGAACCTTGGCCAAAGTCATTTGGAATGGGGTCCCTCCTAAAGCTCTGACTGGAGTGGACTGCCCAAGCAAGAACTGCGACACTTTAAGCACTGCAGGCTTCACAATGATTATGTCAAATGCTGTGTCTGTCTTAGCAGTGGCCTCTTTTCCATCCACTAAGATAGGATATAACCTGTTGTAATAGTTTAGTACCCCTGTTGTCTCCATACAACTTACCACTGGCATGCTGTTATTCCCACTTGCTTGGCTACCCCACCTTTTGTTCCCCACCTTGTCTCCATGGACACCTATACGATACATGGCCCAGTGGTTACATTTAAAACATTTAACCCCTGATCCTGGTCATGTACCTGAACTAGTGGCTTTTCCTATTACTGTTGGACTCTGTTGGGGTGATTTAGACTTCCCACCATGGGTTTCCTTATATCCATGTGCAGCACTGGGTATCCCCTTCCTGTGGAGTGATGCCCTGCTTTCTAAGTAGAGATCCACTTTTTTTCCTGAGCTCATCTGTAGAGTTACACTCTTGGTCTGCCAACCAGATTCTCCTGTCCTCGAAGTGCTAAGGGTGTGTTCCCTCACCAAAAGGTCTGCCAACTGTTCAAAAGTAGTGACCTGACATCCACTCACCCACCTATGAAAATAAGTGCTTAACTCAACAATATAATCACACACACTTTCATCTCCATTGCACCTGTGCTCACAAAACTTTTTTCTGTAAGCTTCAGGTGTTCAACTAAACATTTGACTTTATCATAATTTATACAATCAATATCAGACAATTTAGAAACAGTAGTTACAGCTTTACCATGGAGTAAAGGGGTTAGAAACCGTACCCAGCGTCTTTGATCAACATTATACTGTTTACATACTTTTTCAAATATATGACTAAAACTATCAAAATGACTACCCTCTGTAAACTGTGGAAGACATTTACTGACCTTTATTGCTTCTGGGGTTTGGTTACTCCCTTCCCCATTTTCTCCATGACCCTGGTGAAGAGCCAGAATCTCCTTTGCATGATGATGCTGCTTCTCATTTTCTTCAGCCTCCAAATGTCAGTCTTTCTGCTGATTCTAATTCTATCTGTTTCTCCTGCTACAGTCTCTCTGCTGATTCTAATTCCAAATGTCTGGCCTCCGGTTCAAGTCACTTTAAAAGACAACCACACCCAGAGACTCAAAAAACATGTTTATTTCATCATGGTTTGGTGTTTCCTACATTTTAACACAACTCTGGGTCTATTTACAGGTTTTTAAACATTTTTATACATAATTTCTCAGTCTGACCACATGGAGTCTGGCATCTTGAAATAATTTGGATTGTTTAGTCTGCCTATAGTTATCCCACAATGCAGTTCTATTCTGTAAAAAATTACATCACACAGCCTTCTTTCTTCATAAAGCTTCTGTGACTACATTGATTTTACATGCATACACTGCTGTCTTTCAGTCAGTTTTAAGTAACATTTCATGCTTTTCAGTGACTATTTAAAACACAAACAGTGCAAATGCCACAGAAAAGACTATCAAAGTGCTTTTTACTGCTGCTTCTTTTTAGAATAGATAAACTGCAGTCTTTTCTGAAGCCTGAATTTTACTAGTTTGACTCATCTCTCATCCCCCTTTACACCTAACTTCCCTAGCTGTTAAAGTGCTAAGGGTAATTTGAGCTTTTACCTGCTAATTGACAGCTCAAAGCAGGAGACTTGACTCATGTACTGTTTCCTTGTTCTAACCTTTACTTTCTGTATGGGTAGTGGAAGGACCAGGGAGCTGTGACATCACAGCATGGGTGGGTTTTTAGGACAGTAGTGATGATGTTTTTGTACTTACTTTCCTCACTTGCTTAGAGAAAAACAGCTCTTATATTCACTTTCCTCATTTGTCTAGAGGAAAGTATTTTTTTATTCAGGCATGCCCAATGGTCATTTCCCAGTGTTCTCTCCTGTCTATCTGATGAATATGAGCATCTTGAGGCAATGTAGCAATTGCCTCATGTACACAGACAACCCTCTCCTCCTACCACCCAACACCACAACCCATGAGGGATGCACTTATCTAGCCAAACTGGAACTAAAGCTCTCTCCAACCAAGACTGAACTTGACAGTCAAGAGGAGAAGGTAAACACTTGCACCACACCACACTCATCACATAGTTCCACTAAACCTACATCACCAAAATCCACACATAGAAACACAAAAACATTCACAGAGGCTCTCAATAATAATCTGCTCAAACAACAGAGACCTCCAAAGCAGAAATGCAAGCAACCTCCACCCCTCAACACAACCCAAATGACACATAGCCCACAGACTCAGTGTGCCAATAAACCACAGCCCATAAGGCAAACCAACATACCCAACACACTAGTCATAGGTGACTCTATAGTCAGATACACTGATGTCCCACTCACCAGGCTAAACAAGGAGAAGGTTACTGTCAGCTGCCTGTTGGGTACCAGGATCCGCCACATAACCTACACACTCAGGTCACTCCACAACAAGTACAAATATGACTCTGTCATTGTCCATGTTGGTGTGAATGACCTGAGATGTACCTCCCTGGACTACATGAAAAGAGACATGGAAGAGCTCTCTGATCTTGTAGCCCAGGCAGGTATGACCCTAGCCCTGAGTAGCATCATGCCATCACTCATAATGACACCACAATACAAGGACAAAATGATTGACTTCAACAATTGGCTGAGCTTCTGGTGTCATTTTAAGGGGATCCAGTATCTGTCTGCCTGGGATGACATGGTCGACAGACCACGATGCTTTGCCAGAGATGACCTGTACCTGCTGACCCTGGGATACTGGATACTGGCTAAGGCTCTTTCCACCCCTATAGTGCCTTTTTTAGGCAAAGTTCAAATGCCAAATTCACCACCATAACAGGAACAGGCAAGCAAAAACTGAGGGCAATGCTACTCAATGCTAGAAGTCTAAATCTCAAAATGTACTCACTCGAGGCACTCCTTAAAATGGAGAACATCGATATTTGTGCAGTGACTGAGACCTGGTTCAAGGCTCTAGAGAGCACCCCTGTATTGCCAGGCTATAAGTCATACCACACTTTTCAGCCATCTAACCTGGACCAGAACACCAAAGGCAGAGGTGTGTCCATATTCATTAAGGATATCCACACCTCCAGGCTAGTTGCACAGCATAATGCATCCAAAGTTATCCAAGTGCAACTAACTCTGGGCAAAACTGCAATCTAAATTGTAGCTTGCTACAGATCCCCCACCATGCCCCAGGATTCCCACTCCTCTTTTCTTGATATACTGGAAAATATTAGGGTTCAACCAAACACCCTAATAATGGGCGATTTCAACTACCCCACCATTAACTGGGAAAACTATTCATGTACCATTCGCTCAACACTTTCTGGAATTCATAAATTCCAATGCCCTGGATCAACTTATCCGCACCCCCACAAGGGGCAACAATATCCTAGACCTAGTCATTACCAACACGAGTGACTGGTGTTCCACACCCGAAATCAACTCCTCGTTGGTCATATCCAACCATAAGCTAATCACGCTAGATATCCGGATCCTGCTCCCACCCACCATTAAGGAAACCACAGTAAAAATGTTCTCCAAGGCCAACTTCATGCTTCTTAAGACAGAAGTGGTGAACTTCATGACACCCATGCAGATGGACAATACAGTTACAACTGCTGAATCCTACACAAATACACGCTATAAGCACTTACACGAGTGCATGAATCATGCTATCCCAAACAGAACCAAGATGCTATCCTCCAAAAAAAGGAAGCCAGTCTGGTGGTCCCCTGCCATAAACAAACTCTACAACAGAAGGAAGAAACTGTTGCAAAAGAGAGTAAAATCGCATGAGTGGAGGAGCTCCCTAGTCAGCCTCAGTAAGAAGCTGAGATCCCTTATAAGATCCTCCAAAGCTAGTTATAAAAACAAAATCACCACTGATTCTAAGGGAAACCAGAAAGCATTCTATAGCTATGTCAAGAAATCTCAATGGCAACACCAAGTTCTGCTCTGAGTTACAGCACAATGGCACGGAAATTACAGAACCAACTGATATTGCCAGCATCCTGGCAGATAGGTTCAGTACTAACTTTACTCCCCTCTCACACCCTAAAGGGCCCATATCTATACAGGAAGAATGCAGAGTCCCTGTAATCACATCTATACAGGTAAAATCTGCACTCCCTAAAACCAAAAACACAACATCCATGGGACCGGACAGCATCCCAGGCTATGTTTTACATGAACTTCAGAATGAACTGGCTCCCCACCTAAGCACCATGTTCAATCGTAGTCTCTCATCAGGCTTTGTGCCCACTGAATGGTGCACAGCAACAGTTATCCCACTCCACAAAGGAAAAGCCACCACTGATCCTGGGAACTATCGTCCTATTTGCCTGACAAGCCTGGTTTGCAAGGCCATGGAACGTGTCATCATGGAACTCATAAACAAAGACATTGGCAACCTCCAAACTCTGGACTCCACCCAGTTCAGGTTTGTGAAAGGCAGATCATGCCTTCTGAACCTGATTGACTTCTTTGAGTCAGTCACAAAAGCCGTAGACGAGGGTAAGGTGGTTCACACAGCATATCTTGACCTCACCAAGGCATTTGACACCATCCCCCATTCTGGAATTATAGCTAAATTCAGTAAACTAGGTATAAATCCCTACATCACAAGATGGGGTGCCAACTGGCTCACTGACAGAGCCCACAATGTAACAGTTGCAGACTCCAAATTTGACTTCAAACCAGTGACAAGTAGAGTACCACAGGGTTCAGTCCTGGGACCTCTCCTGTTTGGTATCTACTTCTCTGAAGTACAGGCTAGCACAGAAGGCCTCTGACTAATAAAGTTTACAGATGACTGCAAACTAGGAGCCATAGTCAAGTCCCCAAATGATGTGGACATCCTACAGAAGGTCCTCACTGAGACAGATGCCTGGTGTCAGAGGCATGGCCTCAAGCTCAATGCCAAAAATGCATTGTCATCCCCTTTGGTAAAAACTCTGTACCCTTGAACTACCACAATAAACAGGACATGCTGGAGGGATAGATTCCTGTCCCAGGGACTTCCTATACTCTGGAACAAGCTAACCATCTATGTCAAGCAAAGTTCCTCATTAGCACTCTTCAAGAAAAATCTTGATGAGTGGATGGGAAATAGGAAATACACCGCGGACATCACATCTGTGGCTCTGCTCAACAGGGGCACAGGAAATTAACTTTCTTAGATGGCATAAGCCAGGAAACCTTGTTGGCTAGGCTTACTTAGGCCCTTGGGCCGATAGCCTTGTACCTACCTATGAACCTATGAACCTATGTCAGTTTGGGGACGGAAATGGCCAGAAAACTATCTATATTCAGTAATTGTGATGACGTCAGTGAATTGGAGACTGCAGCAAGGGTGGGACAAAAGTTTTTTGAAAGTGAAACCACCACAGTACAGTAAGTCTCTCTAGTGGAGAGAAACAGTGAATTTAAAATAGTTAAAATGCTGTATTTTTGTTTATTTTTAGCAGATACAACAAATAGGGAGAAAAAATACAGAGAAGTTGAGCATTTAATAATAGAATCCTATTGTTGTCCCTTAACTACAGATGGATTTTTAAGTCCACTGAGGCCAAGGTGAACTGTTGTCTTTCTTTGGGCTGCAAATTCTCATCAACATATTAGTTATCATTCTGGTTGCTGGTCTGAGCTGCGACTATGGCTGAAATCATTTCCTCTTTAGTTAGGTTGGCATGCACCAGTCCTTTGGCTTTGCACACCTCAGCCAACTGGTTGGTTGTCAGCTTGCCATAATGCTCTGCTGACATCTTTGCCTGTTTTCCCTGACTAAACTAAACTAACAAATAAAAAATAAATAGAACTGTTGTGAAATGAAACTATGAATGTTTACCTTGTGGCTGCTTGAGAGTACACCCACTTTTAGTGACAACTGCCAACAGTCTACAGAACTTCAATTAATATCCCATACCACTGCTCACCAATATGTGATGTCCCCACTTAGGGTCAGTAATCAATGAGCCTGAATCCTCACCACTGACACTGGAGAAGGGTGTTCACTTAGAATACAAATAGATAAACTCAGTATTTCCAGATGCAGACCTCTCTGCATCAAGCACAATTTCCCTTAAGAGCACACAGTGAACAAACTCAGCCTGGAGTCTAGGTTTCTCTATCTGTCTCCTTCCAGGTCCCCAATCACAGCTGTAGAATTAAGTCCTTAGCCAAGTGTCCAAGCCAAATCCTCTAGCACCCTCTCTGTGAAACCAGTGCTTCGTGTCCCTGCTCCATGTAGCATACACACACACTCTTTGAGGTTTAATTTTCACACACACACACCTAGGAAAGGCTAGCACAGAGTACCTGCTCTACCAACATTGCCCAGACTATAAGGTAGAATCATTGCCACCAGTCAGTTACTATATGGCTCTTAAAAGGGTATCCAATTATACCAAGTGAAATTAATATTAATACAAATGGTAATGTTGGCCAAACAGCAAGGCTTTCTGGAATGGCCAGAGTTATCACCAAATAAATATATGAGAATACTTTCAAAATTTTAATATTTTTTCTAAAAGGAACAACCACACTGAAAAGTTTAAATATATTTAATATTAAACAAATGTGAAAATACTAAATATCTATTTACAGGAAACACCAGACTTTCAACCACAGGAAATATCAAAACAGCAATGATGAATAGATTCACACAGATACAGAAAAACAGTACTTAACTAATCTCACTATATTTTCCCTGACTAATCTAAAGAGCTACTATTTCCTGGTTCACTTACTAGAGCAAGGCAAGATGAAGTAGGTGAGGGATTCTTCTATGTCAGGTTCCAAGAAACAAACTGCTCCTGAGACTTCAGTCTCATCTAATATTAAAACATTATTTCTGTACAGAAAGACATCACATACTTCTACTCATCTGACTCCTGTTTTCCATGCAATCACCCATTGCAAGAAGCCATCAGGATTTATAACATAGTTGTCAATAATACACACACACAGAGCTTTGCTAAGAGCTGCTGCAGCTCCTGGAAGTCATAAAACAATTTCAAACCTCCAACCTTTCAGAGTAGCAATTAGTTCACCACAATGGCAATCCAGGAAGCTTCCTAGTACAGACTTTTTGTCTCTGGCTGCATTCACTAATTTAATTTTCTTACCATTTTTGAAAGTCAGGTGGATTGAGATTAACCTCTTCTCTTCCAGTATCCTCTGTTACAATATATACATTTAAACAGTTACAATAATGCAAGTACATTTCTTTGCTGCTGAGCAGGGCACACAGTTGATACATTTTTAACACAAGCAGCTTTACAAATACATTTTCAACATAAGCATCTGTACAAATCAGTTTGATATACAAATGGCATATAATTCTTTACAATATTCGAGCTAGCTGTGCTGGCATATGTTACAGAACCACTACCCTACTTCTCCTGGCATAGCCGGCAGCCCCACCAATTGTCACATCAAGTACATAACTTTTGTATCCAGTGTTGTCTATTTTCATCTGATTCAACTATGGGACAAATTTGCAAGCTAATAGGCCCAAGTGGTATCAAACAAGAGGCAATGTCCCCCACACAGGAAAATCTTTTTAATCAAAAGATAAGCACTCTCATCTTTTTACATATTCAGGGCTTCATCAGATAATAGACAAAGGTAAATGCACCCCTATATATCCCTCCCAAAAATCATGTGACAAAAGTACATGCAATCAAAAAAACTAGTTTAATTAAAAAGTACTACGTTTTATATCAAGTCAAGGGTAAATAATCCATATTCCTATAACCAAAAGTATTTAAAAAGATATGTATCTGTATGTGGTTTTAAAAGTAAAAAGTATATATAAGAAGGAAATATTAACATAAAACACAGTTTAAAAAAAAAAACAAATGAATAAATTTATTCAAAAAAAGCATGTGATTAACTGTTAAATATCCAAAATGTAGCAACCCATTCAGTGATATCTTATCATTTAACCACAGGGGGGTGTCACATTGAGCTTAATCTGTCAATATAGTTATTTGGTTTCAATATTCCCACCCCCTCAACCACCCCTGGTGGGTATTGAAACCTTCTCAAATACATAAAAAAAATTGAAATTCATACAAACAATAGACTGTTTATATAATGCATCTCTTAAAATCTTTATTCTTTATTGCATAATAATGTTCTTATATCCTGATCCCTAATTGCCTCTCAGTTTTACCAATATAAAAACAGTCACAGGAACAACACATAGCAATATAAACTACACCTGAAGTCTTACAATTACTCCTACGGTAGGATATTACAGTAATTTTAATATTGTCATATATATGCCTATATTGCAGACAACAACCACGTTTGGACATTTTATAGTGTTTGTAAACCTTACAGGGTCTTTCCAAAATATTTTTCATGTTAATATTTCTCTTGTATGCACATTTTGGGGTACAAAGGTCCACAACCAATCTTCCTGCAAAATTTTTGATCAGGTTCCAATTCTTAATAATAAGCTGTTTCATTTGCTCACTCTGATTCACATATACTAAAATCATGGTCTTATCGGACCACTCATCAATAGCTTTTGTCACCAATAGTGCCCTCGACTTTTCCTTTGAAATCAGCATATTCCTAGTGTTCTTTTCACTTAACACTTTATTCTTAATATTATTTACAAGATCTTCAGGATACCCCCTTTCTGTAAACATGGCACTTAACTTTTCACATACCTTTAAAAACTTGCTGTCCTTAGAAACTATTCTACATAATCTAACAAATTGCCCCTTGACAAGATTTGTCTTCTGCCAAAAGGGGTGGTGGCTAGTAAAGTGCAAATAGGAATTAGAGAAAGTGAGTTTACGGAAAATAGTAGTTTCAAAAACATGTTCCAGCCAGCTTGTAAATAGTAATGTCCAAGTAATCAATGTTGTTGCCCATACTGAAGGTAAATTCCAAGAAGGAAGTTGTGTTGTTGCTATATCCAATAAGATCATTGAAATAATCCATCCCGCCCATCCAAAAATTAGGATATCATCCAGAAATCTAGCATAAAGGGAATGTAGTCCCAAAATTTAGATGTTGTAATATGTTGCTGTTCTCAAAACCATAAAGCAATATTAGCAAAAACAGGGGCAGAGGCTGCCCCCATAGCAACACCCCTGATTTGCTTATAATATTCATTTTCAAAATATGCAAAATTGTTTGAAAGAACTATGTCCGTAAAATCAACAAGAATGTTAATCTCAGCACTATCAAACTGTGATCCAATAGCCAAGCTTCTCAAAACAATCAAGTCCTATTTCATGAAGAATAACTAAAAATAAATACTTAACATCAATAGTAACAAACAGCGCCTCATCATCATAGTTGACAGCTGTAGTTTTCCTTAAGCAATCCCAAGAGTTTCTAAGTATATAATTTTTATTATCAATTTTTTTTTATTTTAATAGAACATTTGGATAGGGGTTCAGTCTTGGATCTAGCCATGGCAATTGTGGGTCTAAGTGTTGGATTCAGTGCATCTTTATGGGTCTTAGGGATTCCAGAAATGGCTGGTATCAGGGGATATTCCTCTTCAAGTACTTTATGGTGTCAATATCAAACCCACATTCCAAAAATTCTCTCCTAAATATGAATCAGTTTTATGATAAGCAATATTGATCTGATTCCTAGTAATAGTCTCAAAGAATTCCTCATCAAAAAAGGTGCTGATGCATTTTAGCTACATATAAGGTGGTGCCCATAACAACCACACCTCCTCCCTTATCAGGATTCATTATACAAATACTAGGGTCACCTGACAATTGATACAAAAGAGTATGCTCCTTTTTGGTCAAATTGTAAAACTGCTTCTTCTTCTTTTCTCTACCAAGTGTCCTCGGATCTGATTCACATAACCTCTCAAATAATACTAATGCAGATGACAATGGAGGCTTAAATGTGCTCTTACTACAAAGAGATGCACCAAGGAGTCCCTTGTCTATCATGTTTAAGGAAAAAAATAACTTTTATAGAAAACAGTTTAACCTCCAAAAAGTATTGACAAGGTCAAAATCTCTAGTTGGTACAAATGTGAATCCCTTGGTGAAAATATTAAACAACTCTCATCCTCAGACAGAAAGGAAGCCTTCAAACCAAGGGATCTGGACACTCAGGCTGATCTTAGTGCCAGGCTATCAAGTGTAACTCCAAGTCTCTTATGGATCTGAGTATGTTGGAGCAGAAAGAAGAATGGCATCTGTTGGAGTCAAAGTAATTTGAACTGTTGGGTCTGGCAAAGTTGCTCCAGGACTGATCAGATCTGAAATAGCCGGGTCCAAATGGGGGACTGGATAAGGAAACAGAGGAGGGGTAGGTGACCCAACACTCAATATGTTCTCAAAGGATGGTACCAAATGAACCCTGAGTTGGATTTGTGTTCTAAGGAACCTCCTCAACATCCTGTTGACATCTTGCTTGGTCAGGCTTCTGGATGGCAAAGTTGATGACACCACTAAGAGGTCAGTTGGCTTTAGTCAAGGTAGACTGTGATCCCTAGGTTTTTATCCAGAGCAAAACATGGTCTTGAGTACCTTCATTCCTGAAGGATAGGTAAGTGTAGTCCAGAGATCACCGGGTCAGGGGAGAACAGGGACCAAGAAGGTGATGGATGAATTCAAGGGACTGCCAGCTCTGAATGTTGAGGTACCTTGGGATATGCACCGGACAAAAAAGGTGGATCCAGAAGCACTTATGAGACTTTTCTGAGTCTGATTTC